>NC_045980.1:26693638-26993638 GCF_010909765.2 Amblyraja radiata | reverse complement strand
CCTCAAGCATACTCCCGATATTGTTCAGCCAGTGACCCCTCTTCATGACCAGCCCAGCCACTGGTCACCCCAAAGCTAACCACACTAAGGAGGAAGCGATGGGCAGTGCCTACGCACTGTGGAGGGTATGCCTGAACCCTCCAGCGAGACTGCCCCTCACGTAGCGTGTCTCGCAGGAGCTCCTGCTCCAGGAGCCGCTCCAGCGGCTCAGGCGGCTGTCTCTCTCCCATGCGGGTGGAGAGACGTCCCCTCCGACAAGTCGGAAGCCACCGGCCGGATGCCTCTTCGGATGGCTGAACATCCAGACCGCAGTTCAGGCACTAGCGGGACTGGCCTCGGCGCGGTGTGGGGATAGCGGTACGCCCGGTAATTGTTCCTACCGCCTTCTTCTGGAGCTTTTGTGCCTTGTAGTAGCGAGAGCGCCCCTCTAGCAGCGCGTCTGCACCCAGAGCCGCACCTGCACCCAGAGCCGCTCCAGCAGCTCAGGCGGCTCTCTCACCCCCCGTGCGGGTGGAGAGACGTCCCGTCCCAAATCGGGAACACCTGCCGGATGCCTCTTCGGGTGGCTATACATCCAGCCCGCTATCGGGCTGGCCTCGGCACGGTGTCGGGGAATTGCGGAACACCGGGTCGCTCCTACCGCCTGTTGCTGCCCCCCTTCCCGACGGGAAACGTTCCTCCTCGAACGGGGGACAGTTTTGTTCCAGAGCCTTTTTTCTCTGCCTGTAAAACACAAGCAGAAAAAGGGGCTCCCCTGTAAAAGAAACCCGACCTCAGGATACTCACCTGACGGTCCGTTTCATTCTGTAGCGGGAGAGCCTAACTCCCGCTGCCGCTGTTGCACTGCTGGCGTAATGCCGCGCCTGCGCACTGAGCGGGTTCTTCACGTAGTCACGTAGACCTGTACAAAAAGAAGCCCAGTTGGCAGAGGAATGCGGGGGGCTGGTGGGCAGGAGCACTCATCTCTGTACCGTAAAATAAAGTTGTCTGGCTGCTCACAATAACACAAGATGTACCTTCGAGTAAATGTTCATCTTGCATGAAGTGGCGCTGCATTCGACGATGTTCTGTGGTCCCTGCAGTTATCTTGCTCTTAGATGCTGAATCAATCCAAAAATATTGACATAATCTGCAGCACCTTTGGTATATTTACAGTTCTTGTCATTTATGGGGAGGCAAATGTAAACTGCTTGATGTGAAAATGCTGGTATTGTCCAAGATGCAATTCGGTGTATTAAAACAATATATCAGGAGCCTACAGCTAGGATTAAGGTAAATGGAAACATATCAAAAAGGATCCAGTTAGAGAGGGGCACAAGGCAAGGATGCTGTCTTTCTCCTACTCTCTTCGTTTTGTATATTGAACCCTTAGCACAAGCAATAAGGCAGAGAGAAGACCTGCCGGGGGACAAAATTGGGGGGAAAGAACATATAATTGGTCTTTTCGCTGATGATATCATTATTTTTCTTGAACGACCAGATATAGGTCTCCCAAATCTAATGAACCTATTTGAAACATATGGATACTACTCAGGGTATAAACTGAATATAACAAAAAACACAAATTCTTTCATTCAATTATTCTCCATCCCAACAAATCAGAGATGCATATAATCTGAAATGGAATTCTAAAACGATGCAGTATCTTGGTGTAACTATAACCAAAACACGTTCCAACTTGTTTGAAACTAATTATAACAAAATTGAAGAAAACATCAAAAAGGATGTTGAAAGGTGGTCGACCCTTCCTCTAGACTGCAGTGCCAGAATACAAACGGTAAAAATGAATATCCTACCTAAACTACTATATTTATTCCAATCTCTCCCAATTAATGTCCCCCGAGATAAATCCACAGCCTGGGATAAAATGATCTCTAGATTCATTTGGAATAGCAAAAAAACCAAGAATAAAACTAACAACACTTCAACTGCCGAAAAGCAAGGGTGGAATGGCTTTACCAAATCTGAGGAAATACTTTTATGCAGCTCAACTCAGACCTCTGTTGGTGTAGACCTGATTATGAATCTCGATGGAAAGAAATTGAAAGGGAGATACAGGGTTACCAGATCCAGATTTTGGTGGGAGACTAATATCTGAGAGGGGCTTTGAGACATGCTATGGACCCAACAGTAGCATTTACGTTAGAAATATGGAATGTTGTAGTGGTAAAATACAAATTAAAAAGAGTGGTTCACGCATTGAAGTGGTTCGCATATGACTCAAAGTTTAAGCCAGGGGTGTGTGATTCAAAATTCAAAGAATGGGCACAAAAAGGCATAATGGCAATGTATACAGTTTCAGAAAATGGCGAGTTTATGAGCTTCCAAGATTTAAAGTCAAAGTCTGGTCTCGAAAACAAAGATTTTTTTAGATACTTGCAATTAAGAGACTACTTTACAAAAGAGATAAGGCCAGAGCTAGATGAAACTTCAAATAATGTGATAGATAGATAGATAGATAGATATAATTTAATTGTCACACAACCAAGGTCGGTGGAATTTGGGTTGCCAGCAGCGATACAGTAATAAAGAACACACAACCACAATAAAAAATTTACACAAACATCCTCCACAGCATTCATCACTGTGGTGGAAGGCACAGAACTTGGCCAGTCCTCCTCCATTTTCCCCCGTGGTCGGGACCTCCACCCTCCACAGCCGTTGCTGCGGGCGTCCAGATGGTAAGGGACAAAGTCAAAGTCAAGGTGAGTCCAGGATCGGCTCTTCCCAACCAGAGACCGCGGCTTCAGGCTGGTGTAGGCCGCAGGCCGGCGGTCAAAGTTTTAAAGTACCTGCCGTGCCGCAGCCGGAAGCACCGCAGTCTGCAGGGCCGGCGGTCGAAGCTCCCCTCCAGGGGAGATGGTAAGTCCATGCCGCACCCGCGGTAGAAGACGGCCGCGGGCCGGCGGTGGAAGCTTTTTCTTCCCCCCGGGTCCTCCACGAGGGATCCCGGACTGTAGATGCCGCACCAGTTGGAGTTCTGCAGACCGCTGCTTCAGGCTGCCGGCTGCCGCGGGCCAGCGTAACGGAGCGCTCCCCTCCAGCGAACCCCAGTGAGGTCTCACCCGCTCCGCGCCGAGAGTCCACGCTGCGCCCGCCGCTGAAGCTCCGGGCGCGTCTCCGGGAAAGGCCGCCCGATCCTCGATGTTAGGCCACGGGGGAGGCGACCTGGAAAAAGTCGCCTCTCCATGGAGGAGGCGGCCGAAACGGTTCCCCCTTACCTCCCCACACCACCCCCCACACAAAACACACAAAGAAACATTAAAAACAGACTTTTAAACATACTAAAAAAATAAAAAAAGTTGGGGGAAAAACGGACACGCTGCCGACAGGCTGCTGCAGTGCAGCGCCCCCTTCCCGAATCAAGGTGATTGTGGATGCATACAAACAGATGGGGTCTCGGGTCAACTCTGCTTTCTACCAAGCTCTGATGGGAAGCGGGGGAGAATCAACGCTCTACATAAAAACAAAATAGGAAGCAGAATTAAAGATTCAGATAACAGAAGAAGAATTGTATCAAATGTGTGAAACACAATGTCCTTCCACAAGCTCACTTGTATGGAAAGAATTTTGCTGGAAGAATCTATCTCGCTTTTTGTATAAGCAGCCAACTTGCTGTCCAACACCACTGTTGGAGGCTGTGTGGGAGTACGGAGGCAGACCACTCACATATTTTCTGGAACTGTGTAAAGATAAGGCCATACTATGAAAATGTTAATGCAGCTGTAAAAAATATCTTGGGTTATAAAATCCCAAATACCTGCCATGTGATGTATCTGGGGCGTATTAAAGATATTGTAAAAATAAAAGATACATATTTGATTAAAGTTTTGCTTGCAGCAAGTAAGAAGGTCTTTACCAGGCAGTGGCTTAATGAAAAAAGTCCAAAACAGGAACAGTGGTTAGAAATTGTGCGAGACATCTTTAATATGGAGACATTGACATATTCCTTGAGAGTCAAGGAGAATTCATTTGAGAAGATCCGGGAATAATGGACCATTTATTTGAGCCATGACACCAATTAGATAAATGCCGAGCTAGATATGGGAAGATTGCGTTATATAGAACTAGATGGTATGTTTGTATGAATATTGAATTATCTCCAGATAACTAATCAATGTAATGTTTTTTCTTTTTTTAAGTTGGTAAAGTGAACCACACGGTCTTATTCCAAATTTTTTTTTTTTTTACTTCTTTTTTTCTCCCCTATCTACTTATTTTTTTATTTTGATTGTTGTTTTTCTTACTTTGTTTTATTTGTGGTGATGGTGTTGCACGGTTTTGTATATATCTCTTAAAAATCAAATAAATGTAAGTGACAAAAAAAAAAGAAATTGACCATTTGACCGCGTGGGCAGAATATACTGATGCAGTCTCCGATGCTAACGGTAGATGGCGCTGCCGTACCTTACATCTGCGATGAAGCTCAACACGGCCAATTCTGAAATGGGTCAAACGCAATATTGTGTCTGAGCTCACGTACAGGCCAGATCATCAATAATTGGATTATTTTCCCCTTGAAGGATATATTTGGGATCCAGTTGTTTTGTAATAATCAATCATACAAACTGATGTTTCTTTTGAAATATTCCAGACACTTAACATAATTTAGATTCCACACCTTCCCTGTTGAAATATGTCAGGATATGTGGTCAAGGCCTTTGCGTGGTGTGATTTCTGTTTGAAACAATTGCTTATCTTCACTTCCGTCACCTTTGCAGGGAGCGAATAGGAGGAATCTTTCACTGCATAAAAATATTCTTCTTTCACAGTTTTCCGATTCTGCCACGATTTAACCAAAGCTTGAGAGGTAACCTCTCCGCTTACTCGATACTTCGTTCTTTGAAACCCCACATATATCACAGGTTTTTGCTCACTACTCTGTCATATGCTGAGATAATAGAGCAGCTGGGCTTGTACACTCTGAAGGATGAGAGGATATCTAATTGAAACATATACGATTGTTAAGGGTTTGGACACGCTAGAGCAGTGGTTCCCAACGTGGGGGAAATTTGATTTTTCTTTTTTTTTGGCAATTTTTTAGTAATTTCTTGCTCAGAACTTTAACTGTCTTTTGTTTATTTCATTTTTCTTTTTCATGGATGCCATGTTGTTTTGAAGCTTGTTTAAACCAAGGTATTGGCATTTTAAGCTTCTTCAGCTGAAACGGAGTTCACTTTTTAAATGATAAGAATTATATATCACCGCGGGGGGGGGGGGGGGGGATCAGGATTTTAGAGGTGATTAGGTGGGGCATGGCCAAAAAAAGGTTGGGAACCACTGCGCTAGAGGCACAAAACATGTTCCCGATGTTGGAGGAGTCCAGAACCAGGGACCACAGTTTAAGAATAAGGAGTAAGCCATTTAGAACGGAGACGAGGAAATACTTTTTCTCACTGAGAGTGGTGAGTGTGGAATTCTCTGACTCAGAGGGCGATGGAGGCAGGTTCTCTGGATGCTTTCAAGTGAGAGCTAGACAGGGCTCTTAAAAATAGCGGAGTCAGGGGATATGAAGAGAAGGCGGGAATAGGGTACTGATTGGGGATGATCAGCCATTGAATGGCGGTGCTGGCGCGAACGGCCGAATGGCCTCCTCCTGCACCTATTGTCTGTAGTCTATTGTCTACTCTCGCGATATATATTTCTACCTTTGCAGATGTGTGCTCATGAACCCAAAGTCCCTCGGTTCCTGCGCACTATGAACCCACATTGCATCCCCCTCCCCCTCCCTTCCACACACGAAGGGAGTTACCATACAATACAAGCTCATACTTCTCTGTGATAGATTTCATCCATCATTTACCTACTCATTCTCCTGTCATATGGAAGTTTGAAGTGCTCGCTGAATACTCTCTCTCTCTCTCCTGCGTGTAAGCCGCTATTCCATCATGATTGTTGATGTGAATATATTGCTGTTGGTACAGAACACAACTAGTTATGGGGATAGAGGAGAATTAAATCATTGGCCAAAATGCCCGTGAATACTGAATGTGAATAATGAGAATGTTACCTCCGGGAGAGCCTTTAATATTTTTTTTGGACAAACAATGAAGACAGTTGCAAACAGGATTTTGTACATTTGAGTGGATTTTGGTTCCAGGATTTTAGCCCCAGGTTTTCCATCTATCCAATTTGCCAAGGTGTTGAGTGTCAATGAAAGTCATAAAGATTTAAACAACGACGTATGACATAAATAACTGAACATTGTTCTCTTAAAAGAAACAAACAGAAAATCCAATTACAACTCATTTTAAACCGAGAACTCTTGTTTGCAGAAACATCGCAGACACGTGGACTGTGACAGAAATACACATGAATAAATGATACATACATTATACATGTACATCAGAAAGAAAGAAACAAGATTGCGGCCAAAAACATAATAATAATAAAACATGTCGATAGTGTACAAGTTTTGGGGCATAGTGTCCCGTTATTGAGGCAAGATTAGGGTTATGTAGGTCCTTCCAAAAGCTGGATAGTTGTAGGCAAGTAACTGTTCTTGAACCGGGTGATGTACTTTCTGTAGTAGATCTGTAAAAGTTTGCTGGAGTATTTGGAGACAAAAAGTATTTCTTTAAAATTCTTTGAAAGTAGAGGCATTGACGCTCCTTCGCGGATGCAGTTGTTTGCTGGGCCCGGGACACGTCATCCACAATGTTAATGCTTAGCATTTAAAGCTGATAACTCTCTGCACCACTGCTCCATCAAAAACTAACTGGCCTGAGGTCCCCGGACTTCCTCTTTCTGAAGTCAGCGACCAGTTCGGTCTTGTTGCTTTGGAGCGAAAGGTTATTGTTCTGACACCACTCAACCAAGTGTTCCGTCTCTCTTCTCTATGTTGACGCAGCACCATCAGTAATTCATCCAAACAGAATGGTGTTGGGGGTGGATCAATAGATGACTTTGGAGCTGTGGGTGTAAAGCGCGCAGCCTTGAGATGCTGGTCAATGGGGAGGAGATGTTGTTCCACATCCGCACTCGGTCACTTGAAGCTAATTCACCAAACAATAAAATGGTGGCTAATCTGATTGTAACCACTGATCTGTAGTCCCATGCACCTCTGGTAACATATCACTACCCCACCTTGTTTATTAGCAATATTTCTACCTTTGGAAAATAATAAAGACTGCTTCAACCACATTTTTAGAAACGTAATTGATGAGGCTTTCTCCATTCTGAGAGATGTGTTTTGTTTCTTCACTTTTTGAAGTAGGCGTTTATTTTTGTGTAACCGGTGACGTTTAGTTTTAGATTACCCCAGACGAATTGTCCTCGCCCTTCACATGCTGTTAAGACCCCGCATAATCACTTGTGCTTCAATTAAAGCACCGCTCACGCTACTAATCGTCGAGCAATTCTTCATTAAACAACTCACTCGTTGCAGATATGGGTCTACTAGTAATAATTTTCTGAATTGCTTCAAAGGCATTTACATTTCAATACTCTGCTCGATTCTGCGATGAAGTATAATTGAAACACTAGGACCCTTTCTCTTTTGTATTCGGTTTTTCTGGCGTTGGATGCTAACACTGTTACCTTTCCTAGGTAGTTGTTGTACCTCTTTCTAGCGTATCCTCACCAACAAATCGAAATAATTCTGCATCTCAAAACACTGAAAATTGTCAAAATGTAAATATGAAGGTCCTCGACCCGAAACGTTAACCATACCTTCTCTCCAGAGATGCTGCCTGTCCCTCTGAGTTACCTCAACTTTTTGTGTCTATATTGTAAAGAACATTCTTTTGTATCACTTACCCTGCCAAAATTGACATTTCACATGTTCCCACATCCCGCATTTACCAGGCCTTTGCCCATTCACTGGAACTATCCACATCCACGGTGGCCTTGTTTCGTTCTTCATGTCATTAACAAATTCAACAGCCAACATTTTTTTTTAGCATTTTTGGAAATTGTGGCTCCAGCAGTGATCTATGAGGCACATCAGTTTTTGCATCTTTCCAACCCGAATTTTGCCTATTTATGCGTGTTCTATGTTTCAAACTAATCGCCCAATGTTCTTTTCTTAACCATAAATACCAAGACTCGTAGAAAATAGGTGCAGAAGTACGCTATTCGGCCCTTCGAGCAGCACCGCCATTCAACATGATCATGGCTGAGCATCCAAAATCGGTATCCCGTTCCTGCTTTCTCCCCATATCCCTTGGTTCCATCAGCCCTAAAAGCTATATCTAACTCTCTGTTGAATACAACCAGTGATTTGGCCTCCACTGCCTTCTGTGGCAGAGAATTCCACAGATTCACAATTCTCTGCTTAAAAAAAGTGTTTCCGCATCTCTGTCCTAAATGGCCTACCATTTTTTTAAACTAGGACGCCTGGTTCTGGATTCCCTCATCATCGGGAACATTTTACATTCATCTAGTGTATCCAATCCCTTAATAATGTTATATGTTTCTATAAGAACCCCTCTCATCCAAAATTCCAGTGCATATAAGCCCACTCGATCATATGTCAGTTCCACCATCCCGGGAATTAATCTGGTGAACCTACATTGCACTCCCTCAATAGCAAGAATGTCCTTCCTCAAATTTAGAGAACAAAACTGCACACAATACTCCAGGTGTGGTCTCACAAGGGCCCTGTACCACTGCCGTCGGACCACCTTGTTCCTATACTCAAATCCTCTCGCTATGAAGGCCTACGTGCCATTCGATTTGCTTCACTGCCGACTACACCTGCAAGCTTTCTTTCAGTGACTGATGTTCAAGGACACCCAGTTCTCGTTTCACCTCCCCTTTCCCAAATTTGACAACATTCAGATAATAATCTGCCTTCCTGTTTTTGCCACCAAAGTGGATAACCTCACATTTATCCACGTTATACAGCATCTACCATGCATCTGCCCACTCACCCATCCTATCCAAGTCACCCTGCAGCCTCATAGCATCCTCCATGCAGCTCACACTGTCACCCAGCTTTGTGTGATCAGCAAACTTGGAGATGTTGCATTTAATTCCTTCAGTTATAATATAATTATATAATCGTTAATATATATTGTTAATAACTGAGGTCCCATCACTGGGCCTTGCGGCACTAGTCACTGCCTGCCATTCTGAAAAGGACCCGTTAATTCATACTCTTTGTTTCCTGTTTGCCATATAGTTCACCATCCATGTCAATACCCTACCCCCAATATTACCACATTATTTACCATATCAACCTTTGATTCCTCACCTTATCAAATGCCTGCTCGAAATTATATCTGCCTGGCATGGTACTTCTTCAAAGACTTTCGGTAAATTGGTGAAACATCCTTCATAAATTGATAAATTGTAGGACCAGAATTAGGCCTTTCAGCTCACTAATTCTACCCGGCCATTCTATCACGCTTGATTTATCTCTCCCTCTCAACCCCATTCTCCTGACTTCTCCCCATAACCCTTAACACTCTTACTAATCAACAACCAATCAATCTGCAGCTTAAAAATATCCATTGATTTTGCTTCCACAGCGTTCTGTGGCAATGAATTCCACAGATTCACCACCCTCTGACTAAAGAAATTCCTCCTCATCGCCTTTTGTAAATGTACGTCCTTTTATTCTGAGGCGATAACCTTTGGTCCTGGACTCCCCCGCTCGTCGAAACATCCACTCCACATCCTCTCCATCCAGGAGGGGAGGAGGCGCTCTCCTAAAGTCTACTATCAATTCCACCGTCTTAAGAGCATTGACTCCAGGATGTTACGAAGGCACCAGGACACCAGCTGTGTTACTACATGCCGGTAGGCAGATTCCTCCCCAACCTGGATCAGTCCAATCTCTTTCTCAACAACATTTTGACTTTTGCGAGATAACCGTATTGATCATTTTGTCAGTACCCTTTATATCGTTTTAGTGACAGCTTGCAATATTTCTGTCTCTCTTCCTTTCTGAATGAAAATGATCACCAAGGAACATCCATGGTAGTTTTGAAATAAAAACTCAAACCAATGAATTCAGCGCTGCAATGAGATGAATTAAGATGCTAGAATGAAATACAATACATCTTAACACCCTGTCAGCCCGTGGCTCTATCAACTTCCTAATGATTGCAACTTTTGTGAGTTTGTTCCTTGTTTCCACCACCATGTCTGCAGCCGTTTCAGGAATGTTGTCCGTGTTCTGTAGTAGTGCAGACCGAGGAAAAGTTGCAGTTTACATTATCTGTCATCTCCATATAACCCCAGATCCCTTACTTCATTATCCACTCTGTAGGTTGTAATAAAAATGACAGAAATCCTTATTATCATGCATTAACACTTCTAGCTGACGCCCAACAATACTTTAATATGCTCATGGAACGCTTCGTCATATTTTTTTACAACTGGCTGTTCAATTTTCTGATTTCCATTCATCTTTGCTCATAGAAATTTTTTTTGCTCTTAATTTACTTTAACATGTTTAGATAATCGTGGATGTGACATGCACTTGGATTTTATTTCTTGTGGCTCGTGTGTAATTTCTGTCTTTTGAATGATTACTTTGAAAGCTTCCGTCTACATCTGGAATTTCCGATATTTTAATTGAATTTGCTGGAGGATTTCAAGTTCAAGTTCACATTTAGTGTCACATACACGCACCAATTATGGTACAGTGATATTTGAGTTACCGTGCAGCCATTCAAGTAAAAATAACACAATACATTCGGCTGGCTCCGTTCCATGGCATGCATTTACCCCTATACAGCATTCCCTCACCCTCACATTTCTACTTTAATTAATGATGTATTGTTCTTCCCATGCCCTTCAATTCGACCGTCTGAATGGTCAACATTTACTCGTTCTCTCGCATTGCGATGAAGACATATTAACAGACTCTGTGTTCAAAAGGGAACTGCAGATGCTGGAATATCGAAGGTACACAAAATTGCTGGGGAAACTCAGCGGGTGCAGCAGCATCTATGGAGCGAAGGATTCAAAAGGGAACTGCAGATGCTGGAATATCGAAGTTCAAAAGGGAACTGCAGATCCTTCGCTCCATAGATGCTGCTGCACCCGCTGAGTTTCCCCAGCAATTTTGTGTACCTATTAACAGACTCTCTTGTGCCGTTTAATTTCACCATTAAAGTGGACACTTTAAATCCAATGAAGGGGCTAATGGTGGAATGGTGCCTTGCGATATTACACTCCGAATTATTTGTAGGAAAAGGACAAATGTATTATTTTATAATTATTTGGGAGCTTAAGGTGATTAGTGCAAAGTCTCTACAGTGCCATAATTCAACACAGCTGACACCGTTTACTCAGTAAATAAGAGCCTGCTCTCACACACCAGTTCCCGTCTGAGTCTCAGAGCTTCTCTCCCCCTCCCCCCGCCGCCGTTGAGTTCACCGTTGTCTGCTATTCTCCTCCCACTTAATACAACATGAATATTTCTTTCTCCCAAAGGGCTGGAGCTGCAGAAATATCATTTTACCCCGAGCCAATAATTCAGTGAATCGATGTCACGTGGATAAAGATTTGCATGAATAATTAATAATTAGTGACTGAAGACTTTAAAAGAGAAACTTGGAAAGGACTCAAAACCGCGCTTGTGTAGCAAAATAATCCTTTATCACCTTCAACATGGCTGAATGGGTTTTGGTTCTCGCCTTGGTGACCTGTTTCCACTGTGAGTAGAGCGCAGAATGATTAATGCTGTATCGTTTTACATTCTGCTGTGTTTTTTCTAATTGTTCTGTATATTTATCTGTTATTTCTATCAGCTATAAACGCGGAGACTACCTTGACTCAGATCCCGTCTATATCAAAATCGCCGGGAACAACCGTCAAAATCACCTGTACACTGTCAGGGGGCAGCATCAGTAGTTTGTACACGAGCTGGTACTGGCAGAAGCCGAGCAGCAGCCCTGTCTTCGTTTGGTATGAAGACTCCATCAGAGGCACCGGAATTCCAGACAGATTCACGGGGTCCGTGGACTCATCCACGAACCAAATGCATTTAACCATCACCAACGTGCAATCGGAGGACGCTGCCGATTATTACTGTGCTGTGTGGGACGACAGTAAAAAACAACTCACCTTTGGGAGAGGAACCAAACTGAATCTAAGCAGTAAGTAAAGTATTCATGGTGTGAAACAACGAATGGTTGAACTTAGGTTTTGCTTTCCATCATAAATCCTCGGTAGAAAGATCCTATTAA
This sequence comes from Amblyraja radiata, assembly GCF_010909765.2. Taxonomy (NCBI): domain Eukaryota; kingdom Metazoa; phylum Chordata; class Chondrichthyes; order Rajiformes; family Rajidae; genus Amblyraja; species Amblyraja radiata. Next base: position 26,981,495 of record NC_045980.1, on the reverse strand, counting down.
ACCAAAGTAGACAGAACGGGTCAGCCAGCATCTCCGGTAGACGTATAGATGGGCAACGTCTCGTGTCGGAATCTTTGCGAGACTATCCCGAACGGAAATATCATCTTTCTTTGTCCTCCAGAGATGCTGTCTGATCCGCTGGATTACTTCAGCACTTTGTGTTGTACTCAAGATGCCAACATTCGTTGTTTCTCCTACGTGAACTTGTTTTTTTTAAATAATCCTTTACCTCCATCCCTACAACACTCCGGGAAATCTGCGCTCATCTATCCGTGGCTTCTAGATCATCGTGGAATTTAACGCTTTCACAGACTGACAGCTGTGCTTCAAAGTTGTTAAATTCTGGAATGATCTGAAGGTCTATTTCCCACTTTCTTCCCTGATTTTCACGAAACCTGCTCCTTTAACAGGAATACTGATTCTCTGATTTGAAGTATCCTCAAGTGGCGGGTTCCATGTGAGACTGCTGCTATTGGTCACTTTGCTTCAATAGAAGCGGAATGCAAACCAAAACTGTTGCCGTTACTTGAACAAATGTTCGGGAAATTATGAGATTTCATTAGCTTACAGTATATTGTGGACACGGAGAATACCAACTCTGAGAGTGGGCCAAATAGAATCATTGGAAACATCCAAAGGAAAGTTAATGAACATTTGGCAAGGGATGTCGGTGAATTTAAATGGGATATTTTTGAAATTGCAAATACCCATTAGGGCAAATTGCGCGGTTGATTTCTGATCGTTTTAATGATACCATGAGGGTGAAGTGGCGTTTAGACAGGTTTACACGCGCTCCCTACAACAGCGCTAAAACTAATTGTCAGGGAAAAGGTTAAGAACAAATATTTAAACGCTTCGCACGGCAGCATTTAAATTCCCTTTACGCGTGTGGAGGATTGTTGCAAGTCTGATTCAGCTCCGAAATTAGAAACAAGAGCAGAACCGGATTCGGGTTCATTTCTCGTTCAGCGAGCCATTGCCACCTTAGCTGATCACATTTGTGTGGAAATGCCGTCAGACTCTTTGTACCCACCTTGCAGAACCTGCAAGGGATTTTGATGCTGGTTCTCCGATTGTCACCGAGTGTATGATGTAGCAGAAAACGCAGACTGTTCATTATGCTGTTAAACATGATCCCTCTGAGTGGTGATTTTTTTTTACGGGCAGGCAGTTGGTAGACCGACATGTCACAAAGCTTCAAAGAGCGAGATATCATTTTGCCATTTTCGGATAAATTAGTGCAGAAATGGGCACACGTGTATACGAGGTTATTGCTGAATTGCCTTGAATCGTACGATTGGAAGGAAATAGTACAGCGTATTTAAATTCAGCATTAGCTTGAAATGTTTTTTAAAGTCCGAATATGTTGAATGTTAAACCCAGAGCTGTCTGGACATGTGTCAGAAGGAATTTGAATCTGACCAAAACATTTCTTTAGTTTTACCTTTCATTTTTCTGACCGCCATCATCATTGAATCATGGACTTTCTGGACGATGTGGAAGATTCACTAATAAGTAACATTCTAAAGACTATTCCGGGATAGAATTGGGATTACTATTTAAACAAGCATTAATTTGGAAATGCTGCTCATTCTGCCAGGATGAGTTGTGATTCCATTTTTTCCTGCCCGTTTCCATGATCTGAAGAAAATCGTAGACTACATGTTTTACCAAACCTCGGATATTCGCACAGTGAACATTAACTTATCATGATTCTGCTGTATAAAATGAGGTTTATAAATGAACGGGAATTGTAAAGCCAGTCCAGTACACGGCCATAGAGCCACGGAGTTATGCAGCGGTGGAACAGTCCTTCAGTCCACCTATTTCATGCCGACCGAGGTGCCCGACTTGAGCTGGTCCAATTTGCGCGTGTCAGGCCCATATCTCTTTGAACCTTTCTTATCCACGGATTAATTCAAATGTTTATTTAAATGGTGTTATTGTACCTGCCTCATCAACTTCTCTGCGGAACTCATTCCATGGAGTCAACGCGTTATGTGAACAAATGTTGCCCTGAACCTAAACCCACTAATTCTTCATTCTCCTACTACGGGGAAAAGCCTCCGTGCTAACCCTATGTATTCCCCTCGCGATTTTGTACACCGCCATGCGATCACCCTAAGGTCTTCTACACTCCAAGAACTAACGTCCTCGCATATCCAATCTATGACTGTAGTTCAGGCGTTCGAAACCTAGCACCGTCGGCATAAATCTTGCCTGGAGTCATTCCAGCTGAATCGATTTTGACTTATAACGACAACTGATAAATAATTCACGTATTTATTTCAATTCTTTATTTCCAGGTCCGCGTCCCCCCACCGTTTCCATTCTGGCGCCATCAATGGGTGAAGTCACCGCAAAAAGTACCGCCACCCTGGTGTGTTTGGTGAGCGGGTTCAACCCGGGCGCTGTGGACATTGAGTGGACCGTGGACGGCAGTGCGAGAAGTGACGGCGCTGCGACCAGCCGGGTCCAGCAGGAGAAGGACAACTCGTTCAGTGCGAGCAGTTACCTGACTCTGCCAGCCGCCTACTGGAACTCACACGAGCTTTACTCCTGTGTGGTTAAACACGAAACACAGGCAACCCCGATTAAGGCCAATATCGCCAGATCCAGTTGCCTCTAATTCAAAGGATCATATTCCCGATTTGCTACATTTCTTTGTAAATTAATCCAATATTCAGATATCGAATGTTCGCTTTAACAGGGTAGTTGTTCAAACGCAGCACGTGTGCATTTTGTTGCCGTGAATGCGCTGTCCGTATTTTACGGTGAACTGACAAACAATAATGTAACATTTAATGCAATAAAACAGATTATTCTACTTACGATGCATCGTTGTCATTTTCTGTGCAAATGTCCTTGCCTTCAATAGAATAAAAACAATAATGTCCGATGATGCCAGTGTGTATAAACTGGCATTTTGTGAAACTTCGTAATAATTCAAATAAACTGCATTTTCATGATTGATGGTGATCCATGTGTTAGGACAGTTGAAGGGACCGCTTGCAAGAACCCCCCCAGATTGTAGGAATTAGGTGCAAATCCGTGTCTCCTATTTTGGATATCCCAGAAATACGGAAGTGCAGTCTTGGCATTACGCTAATATGCTTGAAGTACCCAAATGTGTCCAATCGATCCGCACTAAATTTCACAATATATCAGTATTTATACAATGAAAAACGCGATGAAAAGTGTGGGTTGACGGATTAGTTAACCGCGGCATTACCGTGGTCTTTAATCAGCTCAACATTAATCACCAGAAGTGGTCATATATTTAAACTGTATAACGAGAGGAATACATTTCAGGCTCGTAGGGGTGAGCGCTAGGGGGGGCTTGAAGGGGGATTTCGCAACAACAATTAACCGGAGTAAAAGTAGTTACTTCGCGATTCCCAGAAACAGATAAACAGCTTTCGGGATGTGGCAACTGCTTGGATGTTCTTCTCTGGGAATAAAAAAACATGTTTAACAGGGGGAATAAATTGTGAAAATCTGGGGGAAATCTGCTTCCGATGTGGGTAAGTCCTATCTGGAGAGATTCTCCACTACGATGTCAATTTCCAGTAGTACAATAACAGGTTGGGGACGTGTGCTGTCTATTTTTACCCCATCCCTTCCTCCACGGTTATCATTCACTCCCTTTCCCCCTTATTTTGTGGCTGATTTCATTTCTTGTTCCTTTTCACCCACAGCCATTGCCAATTAACCCCCCGCCCCCATCTGCTGATCAACCCCCTCTCACATGTATCCACCGATCTATCACTTGGCCAGCTGTATCGCACCTCATATCTATTTTACACATTTACCCCCTCTGTTCCAGGGACACGACCTGAAATGATACCTCGCCATTCTAATCAGATGTTGCCTGACCCGGCGAGTCATGTGGAGTCTAATGGCGAAGTCTTGTTTTGCTGGATTTGTCCGGTATTATGACCACCTCTCTGATCGAATTTACCTCTTCAATCCACTTCTTGTCAGACTTTTCGATGATCTACATTGATATCCTGCACCCAGTTGCAAGTCGAACATATCTATGCGTTGTCCCCATTTTCCTACCCCCGCGAGGCTTCCTTTACTTTTGATGGGCGACGGGTATTTTGGAAATAGTGGTCAGCGTTTAGTGTTTCATCAACGCAGTATTCCTCAACCTCCATACGAGCTTGGATATTTGGCCCAGCAAGCTCCACGGCGCCATGTGGTTTATTTACAAGAGGTAGTTCAAACAGGTACTATAACAACATTTAATAAACATTTGGACAGGTACATTGATAGGAAAGGTTTAGAGGGATACGGGCCACCGCGGGCAGGTGGGACTAGTTGGGCCGAAGGGCATTTCCCTACTGAATAACTCTTAGTGATACTTTTTTTTAAATGAAAATAGGTGCAGGAGTAGGCCATTCGGCCGTTCGAGCCTGCACCGCCTTTCAATATGATCATGGCTGATACATGCTTACAGCGGATCTGCAGAAATGATCGGGACCTGTACAAAAAGAAGCCCAGTTGGCAGAGGAATGCGGGGGGCTGGTGGGCAGGAGCACTCATCTCTGTACCGTAAAATAAAGTTGTCTGGCTGCTCACAATAACACAAGATGTAGCTTCGAGTAAATGTTCATCCTGCATGAAGTGGCGCTGCATTCGACGATGTTCTGTGGCCCCTGCAGTTATCTTGCTCTTAGATGCTGAATCTATCCAAAAATATTGACATAATCTGCAGCACCTTTGGTATATTTACAGTTCTTGTCATTTATGGGGAGGCAAATGTAAACTGGTTGATGTGAAAATGCTGGTATTGCCCAAGATGCAATTCGGTGTATTAAAACAATATATCAGGAGCATACAGCTAGGATTAAGGTAAATGGAAACATATCAAAAAGGATCCAGTTAGAGAGGGGCACAAGGCAAGGATGCTGTCTTTCTCCTACTCTCTTCGTTTTGTATATTGAACCATTAGCACAAGCAATAAGGCAGAGAGAAGACATGCAGGGGGACAAAATAGGGGGGGAAGAACATATAATTGGTCTTTTCGCTGATGATATCATTATTTTTCTTGAACGACCAGATATATGTCTCCCAAATCTAATGAACCTATTTGAAACATATGGATACTACTCAGGGTATAAACTGAATATAACAAAAACACAAATTATTTCATTCAATTATTCTCCATCCCAACAAATCAGAGATGCATATAATCTGAAATGGAATTCTAAAACGATGCAGTATCTTGGTGTAACTATAACCAAAACACTCTCCAACTTGTTTGAAACTAATTATAACTAAATTGAAGAAAACATCAAAAAGGATGTTGAAAGTAGGTCGACCCTTCCTCTAGACTTCAGTGCCAGAATACAAACGATAAAAATGAATTAACTAATGAACTACCTAAACTAAAAATGAACTACCTAAACTACTATATTTATTCCAATCTCTCCCAATTAATGTCCCCCGAGATAAATCCATAGCCTGGGATAAAATGATCTCTAGATTCATTTGGAATAGCAAAAAACCAAGAATAAAACTAACAACACTTCAACTGCCGAAAAGCAAGGGTGGAATGGCTTTACCAAATCTGAGGAAATACTTTTATGCAGCTCAACTCAGACCTCTGGCTTGTTGGTGTACCCCTGATTATGAATCTCGATGGAAAGAAATGGAAAGGGAGATACAGGGTTACCAGATCCAGATTTTGATGGGAGACTAATATCTGAGAGGGGCTTTGAGACATGCTATGGACCCAACACTAGCATTTACGTTAGAAATATGGAATGTTGTAGTGGAAAAATACAAATTAAAAAGAGGGGTTCACGCATTGAAGTGGTTCGCATATGACTCAAAGTTTAAGCCAGGGGTGTATGATTCAAAATTTAAAGAATGGGCACAAAAAGGCATAATGGCAATGTATACAGTTTCAGAAAATGGCGAGTTTATGAGCTTCCAAGATTTAAAGTCAAAGTCTGGTCTCGAAAACAAAGATTTGTTTAGATACTTGCAATTAAGACACTACTTTACAAAAGAGATAAGGCCAGAACTAGATGAAACTTCAAATAATGTGATCAAGGTGATTGTGGATGCATACAAACAGAAGGGGTCTCGGGTCAACTCTGCTTTCTACCAAGCTCTGATGGGAAGCGGGGGGAGAATCAACGCTGTACATAAAAACAAAATAGGAAGCAGAATTAAAGATTCAGATAACAGAAGAAGAATGGTATCAAATGTGTGAAACACAATGTCCTTCCACAAGCTCACTTGTATGGAAAGAATTTTTCTGGAAGAATCTATCTCGCTTTTTTATAAGCAGCCAACTTGCTGTCCAACAACACTGTTGGAGGCTGTGTGGGAGTACGGAGGCAGACCACTCGCATATTTTCTGGAACTGTGTAAAGATAAGGCCATAATGGGAAAATGTTAATGCAGCTGTAAAAAATATCTTGGGTTATAAAATCCCAAATACCTGCCATGTGATGTATCTGGAGCGTATTAAAGATATTGTAAAAATAAAAGATACATATTTGATTAAAGTTTTGCTTGCAGCAAGTAAGAAGGCCATTACCAGGCAGTGGCTTAATGAAAAAGTCCAAAACAGGAACAGTGGTTAGAAATTGTGCGAGACATCTTTAATATGGAGAAATTGACATATTCCTTGAGAGTCAAGGATAATTCATTTGAGAAGATTTGGGAACAATGGACCATTTATTTGAGCCATGACACCAATTAGATAAATGCCGAGCTAGATATGGGAAGATTGCGTTATATAGAACTAGATGGTATGTTTGTATGAATATTGAATTATCTCCAGATAACTAATCAATGTAATGTTTTTTTTTTTTTGTTTTTTTTTCTTTTCTTTTTTTTTCTGTGATTTAAATATTTTTATTTGAATTTCACAGCAATTTGCATACATACAATGATAACAGACAGTGACAGTCAAGGCATAATTGTGCAACAGTATGTAAGCGACCCTCAAAGCCCTTACCCGTACCTACCTTCAACCCACCTTCAACCCACCCGAATCAGGTCGGAACCAAACGGGGACAAACAACACTCACATACATACACATCCACACAAATATGGTAAGATAAACGAAACAAAAAGTACTAAAAAAAAATTTTTTTTTATTAAAAAAAAAAAAAAAAGGGGTCACTAATAACAGTAAATAAGGAAGTAATTAAATAAATAAGTCTGTGTGTGGGGGGGGGGGGGTAAGGGGAGAGCAGCTGCAGTAGAGCAGAACAATGGTGGAGAGCAGTCAGTCCTCTTCCGAGTCCGGGGTCAAGTTGAGAGAGTTAACAAGTTCCAAGAAAGGATTCCATGTATCTAGGAATGTCTTGGTAGAGCCTTTGAGAGAGAACCTAAGTTTTTCAAGCTTTAAATTGTAAAGCACCTCCTTAATCCAGGGGGCGTGTGTCGGGGGACAGGTGAGCCTCCAGTTAAGCAAGATCAGTCTCCGGGCTAACAAGGTTGTAAAAGCTAGGACCCGTTTCACCGCAACAGAGAGGTTGGTGTTGGGAGGGGTACCGAAAATGGCTGACAGTGGGTTTGGAGGAATAGTCTGGCCGTAGGCTCTGCTTATCAAGTTGAAAGCACTCCTCCAAAAGGCTGCTAGCTTAGGGCAAGAGCAAAACATATGGCTGTGGTTGGCAGGAGATTGATTACATCTGTTGCAGGTGTCCCTAACAACGGGGTAAATTCTAGATAATCTTGCATTTGTGTAGTGGACTTTGTGAAGGACTTTGCATTGGATTAGGCCATGACGGGCACATATGGAGGAAGAATGGATCAAATCCAAGGCAGAGTTCCATTGCTGGTCTGTTAGTTTCGTATTCAGCTCACCCTCCCACGCAGCTTTTAATGAGGTATGAGGTTTCAATATAACCGACCCTAACAAGTTATACAAAACAGAGATGCATTTCTTCCGGTTGGGATCTAGAGCTAAGATGGTATCGGTCAGGGTTTCAGGGGGGCGATTTGGGAAATGGGGGAATGTCTTCTTCACAAAATCCCTGATCTGGAAAAAACGAAAAAGGTGGGAGTTTGGGAGGCTATAGTTGGACGAGAGCCCCGCAAAAGACGAAAAGATGCCATCCTTGTGTAGGTTTTTGATACTACTGATACCGTTGCTATGCCAGGTTTTGATTGCGTGGTGTGTACTTGAAGGTTTAAAGATGTGGTTTTTAAGCAGTGGGGTCAAGATGGAAGGGCCTTGTAAACCAAAGTTTTTCCTGAGTTTACTCCATATCTTGAGCGAGAGGGATGCAATTGGGCCTGCACCCACAGATGTTATAGGAAGGGGGAGTTGGGAGCATAGGACAGACCGCAACGGGAGATGTGAACTCGCCTTTTCCATGTGTACCCAGGTCGGTAGGTGGTCGCAATCATCATTCATCCAATACAGGAGTTTTTGCAAGTTAGCTGCCCAATAGTGTCGCCTAAAGTCAGGAAGTGCCAAACCGCCATCACTCTTAGGAGACTGCAGTATCGCCTTTCGGATTCTAGCCGGTTTGCTACCCCATAAAAAATTAGATATTGTCCTTTCTAATTTATCAAAAAAAGATTTAGTGATAAGTATAGGGACGTGCTGGAAAAGATACAGGAATTTGGGTAGGACGACCATCTTGACCAGATTTATCCGGCCCACGAGGGATAGCGGTAAAACTGACCAGCGGTCAAAATCTCTTTCAGCTTTCTCAACCAGAGGCAGAAAGTTTGTGCGGAACATATCAGATAAGGGTGTTGTGATAAAGACAGGTAGCGAAACCCGTCCTCTGCCCATTTGAATGAGGTTAAAGAGCGAGGGAGCTGCTTAGCCAATGAGTTAATCGGTAATAGCTCACTCTTTTGGTAGTTAAGTTTATAACCAGAATACGCACCAAACCGTTCTAAAATATTCGTAATCACAGGGAGAGAGCTGACAGGGTTCGAGATGTACAGGAGCAGGTCATCCGCATACAATGAGACTTTATGAGTTGTGTCGAACCGTGTAATAGCTTTAAAGCCCTTCTCTGAGCGTAACCAGACCGCCAAGGGTTCTATCGTGACAGCAAACAGGAGTGGTGATAACGGTCAACCCTGTCTGGTACCTCTCTGAAGGGGGAAGTGGGACGACAGTGTGCCGTTTGTTTGTACTGAGGCCACCGGGGACGAGTATAATAGACTGACCCAAAGAATAAAACTGTTACCGAGGCCAAAGCTTTTTCGAGGGAGACCACTATCTCCGGCGTCTCACTACTCGGTGAATGGATGATGTTAAGGAGACGCCTAGTATTGTGGGAAGACTGTCGGCCTGGTATGAACCCTGTTTGGTCTAACGAGATAATAGAGGGCATCATTCGTTGAAGACGGAGCGCAAGGGCTTTAGAGAGGATTTTGAGGTCCACATTCAGGAGTGAAATTGGTCTATAGCTACTACAAAGCAGGGGATCTTTCTCCTTTTTAAGAATTAGGGAGATAGTAGCCCACGACAAGGTGGGCGGTAGGCGACGATGTAAAAACGCCTCATTGTACATATCTCTCAGGACTGTTGCGAGGAGAGCAGCGAAAGCTTTGTAATATTCTACAGTGAAGCCGTCAGGGCCGGGTGAGTTTCCGCTTTGCAGCGATGTGATGGCTGCTTAGACCTCAGCAACAGTTATGGGACCACCCAAGTCTCTCGTGGCTTCTTCGTCAATTCGGGGAAACGTCATACTACTGAGCATGTCACCTGCAGTGGGAGGACAATCGGAAACGTATAGTTCAGCGTAGAATTTAGCAAATGCTTCATTAATTCTAAGAGGATCAGTATGAATCTCCCCTAAGCTGGATCCAATGGCTGGAATTAGCCGTGAAGTCGCCTCGGTTCTGGCCTGATGGGCCAAAAGCTTCCCAGCTTTATCCCCAGATTCAAAAAAGTGTTGCCTAGATTTAAGCAGTCGTAGCTTGGCTTTATTAGTAGACGTGAGGTCAAAGTCTGTTTGTAACCTAAGGCGTTCTCTATAAAGGTTAGGGTCTGGGTCAGATGCATTTTTGTCATCAATGTCCTTTATTTTTTGTAACAAGTCTGCCGTTTGGGACGTCTCGGTTCTTTTCAGGTTGGAGACAAAAGAGATAAGTTGGCCCCTAATATAGGCTTTTGAAGCTTCCCAGAGTATACCTCTTTCTATGTCCGGCGAGTCATTCAGCTCAAAATATAAGGTGATTTGGGAGTGCGAGAATTGCATGTAGTGAGCCTCTGCTAATAATGAGGAGTTGAACCTCCACTGTTTAAAGGGGTTAGTTCGTTTACGAAAGTGGAGATCGAGGGAGGTTGCAGCGTGATCTGATATTACGATGCTATAATACTCGCTGGATTTGATTTTGGAGAGCAGTCTGTTATCTAAGAGAAAGAAGTCTATACGGGTATAGGTACGGTGCACGTGGGGAAAAAATGAAAATAATTTTGTCGTGGGGAATGTAAATCTCCATGGGTCTGTGAGCCCAAGTTGTTTGGCGAAAGCATGCAGAGTCTTACCTGATTTAGTTAAAGTTCGAAGATCTGTCCAGTATAGGGTCTTGGACCAGATTAAAATCTCCACCCACAATGACGTGGTGATTTTCAATATTTGGGAGAGATGTTAAAAATGTGGTTACAAATGAGCTGTCATCCCAGTTGGGACCGTAAATGCTGGCCAATATGACAGGTATGTCTTGCAGTTTGCCAGACACCATGACAAAGCGGTCAGCAGGATCCTCCACAGTTTTCTGTGGTTCGAACATAACGTATCAAAGCGAAGGATGATGCGTACAAATTAGCCAGAAAAAGCAGCATACCGGAGGACTAGGAGAAATTCAGAGACCAGCAGAGGAGGACAAAGGGCTTAATTAGGAAAGGAAAAATAGATTATGAAAGAAAACTGGCAGGGAACATAAAAACTGACTGCAAAAGTTTTTATAGATATGTGAAAAGAAAGAGATTAGTTAAAACAAATGTAGGTCCCTTGCAGTCAGAAACAGGTGAGTTGATCATGGGGAACAAGGATATGGTGGACCAATTGAATAACTACTTTGGTTCCGTCTTCACTAAGGAAGACATAAATAATCTGCCGAAATAGCAGGGGACCGCGGGTCAAATGAGTTGGAGGAATTGAGTGAAATCCAGGTTAGCCGGGAAGTGGTGTTGGGTAAATTGAATGGATTAAAGGCCGATAAATCCCCAGGGCCAGATAGGCTGCATCCCAGAGTACTTAAGGAAGTAGCTCCAGAAATAGTGGATGCATTAGTAATAATCTTTCAAAACTCTTTAGATTCTGGAGTAGTTCCTGAGGATTGGCGGGTAGCAAACGTAACCCCACTTTTTAAGAAGGGAGGGAGAGAGAAAACGGGGAATTACAGACCAGTTAGTCTAACATCGGTAGTGGGGAAACTGCTAGAGTCAGTTATTAAAGATGGGATAGCAGCACATTTGGAAAGTGGTGAAATCATTGGACAAAGTCAGCATGGATTTACAAAAGGTAAATCATGTCTGACGAATCTTATAGAATTTTTCGAGGATGTAATTAGTAGTGTGGATAGGGGAGAACCAGTGGATGTGGTGTATCTGGACTTCCAGAAGGCTTTCGACAAGGTCCCACATAAGAGATTAGTATACAAACTTAAAGCACACGGCATTGGGGGTTCAGTATTGATGTGGATAGAGAACTGGCTGGCAAACAGGAAGCAAAGAGTAGGAGTAAACGGGTCCTTTTCACAATGGCAGGCAGTGACTAGTGGGGTACCGCAAGGCTCAGTGCTGGGACCCCAGCTATTTACAATATATATTAATGATCTGGATGAGGGAATTGAAGGCAATATCTCCAAGTTTGCGGATGACACTAAGCTGGGGGGCAGTGTTAGCTGTGAGGGGGATGCTAGGAGACTGCAAGGTGACTTGGATAGGCTGGGTGAGTGGGCAAATGTTTGGCAGATGCAGTATAATGTGGATAAATGTGAGGTTATCCATTTTGGTGGCAAAAACAGGAAAGCAGACTATTATCTAAATGGTGGCCGACTAGGAAAAGGGGAGATGCAGCGAGACCTGGGTGTCATGGTTCACCAGTCATTGAAAGTAGGCATGCAGGTGCAGCAGGCAGTGAAGAAAGCGAATGGTATGTTAGCTTTCATAGCAAAAGGATTTGAGTATAGGAGCAGGGAGGTTCTACTGCAGTTGTACACGGTCTTGGTGAGACCACACCTGGAGTATTGCGTACAGTTTTGGTCTCCAAATCTGAGGAAGGACATTATTGCCATAGAGGGAGTGCAGAGAAGGTTCACCAGACTGATTCCTGGGATGTCAGGACTGTCTTATGAAGAAAGACTGGATAGACTTGGTTTATACTCTCTAGAATTTAGGAGATTGAGAGGGGATCTTATAGAAACTTATAAAATTCTTAAGGGGTTGGACAGGCTAGCTGCAGGAAGATTGCTCCCGATGTTGGGGAAGTCCAGGACAAGGGGTCACAGCTTAAGGATAAGGGGGAAATCCTAAAACCGAGATGAGAAGAACTTTTTTCACACAGAAAGTGGTGAATCTCTGGAACTCTCTGCCACAGAGGGTAGTCGAGGCCAGTTCATTGGCTATATTTAAGAGGGAGTTAGATGTGGCCCTTGTGGCTAAGGGGATCAGAGGGTATGGAGAGAAGGCAGGTACGGGATACTGAGTTGGATGATCAGCCATGATCATATTGAATGGCGGTGCAGGCTCGAAGGGCCGAATGGCCTACTCCTGCACCTAATTTCTATGTTTCTATGTTTCTTACGAATCAGGATAGCAGTACCCCTAGCCCTATCATTAAATTTCGAGTGAAATAAGTGGCTAATCCAGCCTCTCTTAAGCCGTGTTACCTCTCTGTTGCGAAGGTGGGTCTCTTGAATAAAAAATATATCGCCTTTGAGCTGTTGCAAGTGGGCCAAGATACTGTCAGTCTTGGTAGGACTTCCCACCCCCCTCACGTTCCACGAGACAAATCTAAGAGTGTCGTTTATGTTGGCCATACTTAGCTATATCCAAGCGAGTGGGCAGAGCGCTGTAGTACTGCAAGTCGAAACGGAAGAGCGCATCGAAACCAGCTGCCGAGAGTGGGGATGTGTGTGTGTGTGGAGGGGGGGGGGGGGGGGGGGGGAGAAGGAGTGATAAAAAAATTAAAAAAAAGATACATACACACGTATACACACAACAAACAAGTGGGACACATATCACTTAACCACCTTTCAAACCTAAGTCCCCGGACCTGAGATCTCCCATGTCCCAACTGAACCTTGAGTGCCCATTGCACCAAGGTGCGTTGTCCTCGCATCCGCATGGAGATATCCGATCTTAACTCCCAATATTTCCACCTACCAAAGCAACAAAATCGCTCAATGTCAGTAAAGTAACATAAAATGAAATCAGTGTAGTAATAATAATAATAATAACAATGATAATAATAATTTGAAAAATAGAAAGTAGAAATAAAGTAAAATAAACATAAATAACTAAATACAAAGTTGAAATAATTGCCATAATAGTTGCACTGCCAATGTCATTGCTAACACTAATGGTAATGGTAGTAATGATGATAGTAATAATAAGACAAAGCAAATTAACAAAATAACCATATAACCATATAACAATTACAGCGTGACACTGGTGATACTGAATAAGCAAGCTAACATATAAGTGGAGCAAGAATAGCTTCCTTTGGTATTACATAGTATATCTTAAAATCGACAAGGTATAAAGAAAGAGTCAGCGTTATGGAAGTTAGCAAGTTGCAAACTGGGCTCTTGGATTAAAGCGCAGGGCAAAAGAACATCAATTAAGTATTGTTAAACAAAAACGATGTAGGAGCAGATTGGTATAACACAGCCTTGGCTGTAATGAGCTCTTATCAGCCCCAGACAGTCCGCTAGGAAGACTAGTGTAAACAAACTAGCCGAATGCTGGCAGTGTTAGCAGCCAGCTGCTAAAAACAAGAAGGCAGAGACCAGATCACGAACCACAAAGTGGGTCCCTTAAGCCCAATTTTATAGCATGTGCAGGTGAAGAACCTTTCAAGTATGATTACACATAAACATTATAAGGAAAAGTTGGTATAAGATAGCCACGAATCGTGGTGAATTCTTACCAGCCTCATACATTTCAAGACAGGGGTCTAGTGTAATCAGCAAGGCCGAGCGCTAGCAATGGCTAGTTGCTAAGAGCAGTCAAGCTAAAGTTAGTCTATAGTGTAACCGTAGATTAACCGGACCCCTGTGCCACTCGGATATAGACGTACCGAGCGAAGTCAGTCGTCTGTGGGTCCCGGTCTGCGTCGACGGTAAGATGAGATGAAATCCTGAGCGTCCTCAGGAGATGTTAGTCGTCGCCTTTTTCCTTCCCCGGCCATAATGAACAGCTTGGCTGGATAATGAAGGGAGGGTTTGAGACCCAGGTTGTACAGCCCCTTCATAACGTCTCGGTGCGCGGAGCGTTGTTCAACTATCTCGGGACAGTAGTCTTCGAAAATGTCGATCGGGATATCCTTGTACTTCAGCTTACCCCTCCGCCTCCGAGCCTCACGCACCACCAACTCGCGGGTCTGGTATATATGGAAGCAGATCACAACTGCTCTGGGTTTCTCACCAGGGCTTGGCTTGGCTGTTGGCGTACGGTGGGCTCGGTCTAGCTCCGGGGCTGATTCCAGTGTGTGTTCGCCAAGAGTCTCGAGCAGGAGTTGGGAGAAAAAAGCTGTTGTTTGGGGGCCTTCGATGTTCTCGGGGAGACCGACTATCCTTATGTTATTTCGGCGACTCCTGCCTTCCAGGCCGATAAGCTTAGACTTTAGCTTGGCGTTCTCTTCGGTCACCGTAGTTAGCATTGTCGCTATAACTCGTATGTCTTGGCTGGTGGTATCGGCAAAAGACTCTAATGACGAAAGAAGGTGTTGGTGATCTAAAATTGTGGTCTGGATATTGCGTTATATAGAACTAGATGGTATGTTTGTATGAATATTGAATTATCTCCAGATAACTAATCAATGTAATGTTTTGTCTTTTTTTAAGTCGGTAAGTGAACCACACGGTCTTATTCCAAATTTTTTTTAAATTTACTTCTTTTTTTCCCCCTATCTACTTATTTTTTTATTTTGATTGCTGTTTTTCTTACTTTGTTTTATTTATGGTGATGGTGTTGCACGGTTTTGTATATATCTCTTAAAAATCAATAGAAATTTAAGTGACAAAAAAAAGAAATCGACCATTTGACCGCGTGGGCAGAATATACAGATGCAGTCTCAGTTTTTAACGGTAGATGGCGCTGCCGTACCTTACATCTGTGATGAAGCTCAACACGGCCAATTCTGAAATGGGTCAAACGCAATATTGTGTCTGAGCTCACGTACAGGCCAGACCAGCAATAATTGGATTATTTTCCCCTTGAAGGATATATTTGGGATCCAGTTGTTTTGTAATAATCAATCATACAAACTGATGTTTCTTTTGAAATATTCCAGACACTTAACATAATTTAGATTCCACACCTTCCCTGTTGAAATATGTCTGGATATGTGGTCAAGGCCTTTGCGTGATGTGATTTCGGTTTGAAACCATTGCTTATCTTCACTTCCTTCACCTTTGCAGGGAACGAATAGGAGGAATCTTTCACTGCATAAAAATATTCTTCTTTCACAGTTTTCCGATTCAGCCACGGTTTAACCAAAGCTTGAGAGGTAACCTCTCCGCTTACTTGAAACTTCGTTCTTTGAAACCCCACATATATCACAGGTTTTTGCTCACTACTCTGTCATATGCTGAGATAATAGAGCAGCTGGGCTTGTACACTCAGGAGTTTAGAAGGATGAGAGGATATCTCATTGAAACATATACGATTGTTAAGGGCTTGGACACGCTAGAGGCAAAAAACATGTTCCCGATGTTGGGGGAGTCCAGAACCAGGGACCACAGTTTAAGAATAAGGAGTAAGCCATTTAGAACGGAGACGAGGAAATACTTTTTCTCACAGAGAGTGGTGTGTGTGGAATTCTCTGTCTCAGAGGGCGATGGAGGCAGGTTCTCTTGATGCTTTCAAGAGAGAGCTAGATAGGGCTCTTAAAATAGCGAAGTCAGGGGATATGGGGAGAAGGCAGGAATGGGGGTACTGATTGGGGATGATCAGCCATTGAATGGCGGTGCTGGCGCGAAGGGCCGAATGGCCTCCTCTTGCACCTATTGTCTGTAGTCTATTGTCTACTCTCGCGATATATCTTTCTACCTTGGCAGATGTGTGCTCACGAACCCAAAGCCCCTCGGTTCCTGCGCACTTTGAACCCACATTGCCTCCCCCTCCACACACGAGGCAAACTATACAAGTTCATACTTCTCTGTGATAGATCTCATCCATCATTTTCCTACTCATTCTCCTGTTATATTGAAGTTTGAAGTGCTCGCTGAGTACTCTCTCTCTCACTCCCGCGTGTAAGCCGCTATTCCATCATGATTGTTGATGTGAATATATTGCTGTTGGTACAGAACACAACTAGTTATGGGGATAGAGGAGAATTAAATCATTGGCCAAAATGCTCGTGCATACTGAATGTGAATAATGGGAATGTTACTTCCGGGTGAGCCTTTAATATTTTTTTTGGACAAACATGAAGACAGTTGCAAACAGGATTATGTACATTTGAGTGGATTTTGGTTCCAGAATTTTAGCCCCAGGTTTTCCATCTATCCAATTTGCCAAGGTGTTGAGTGTCAATGAAAGTCATAAAGATTTAAACAACGACGCATGACATAAATAACTGAACATTGTTCTCTTAAAAGAAACAAACAGAAAATCCAATTACAACTCATTTTAAACCGAGAACTCTTGTTTGCAGAAACATCGCAGACACGTGGACTGTGACAGAAAATACACAGGAATAAATGATACATACATTATACATGTACATCAGAAAGAAAGAAACAAGATTGCGGCCAAAAACATAATAATAATAATAAAACATGTCGATAGTGTACAAGTTTTGGGGCATAGTGTCCCGTTAGCGAGGCAAGATTAGGGTTATGTAGGTCCTTCCAAAAGCTGGATAGATGTAGGCAAGTAACTGTTCTTGAACCGGGTGATGTACTTTCTGTAGTAATCTGTAAAAGTTTGCTGGAGTATTTGGAGACAAAAAGTATTTCTTTAAAATTCTTTGAAAGTAGAGGCATTGACGCTCCTTCGCGGATGCAGTTGTTTGCTGGGCCCGGGACACGTCATCCACAATGTTAATGCTTAGAATTTAAAGCTGATAACTCTCTCCACCACTGCTCCATCAAAAATAAACTGGCCTGAGGTCCCCGGACTTCCTCTTTCTGAAGTCAGCGACCAGTTCCGTCTTGTTGCTTTGGAGCGAAAGGTTGTTGTTCTGACACCACTCAACCAAGTGTTCCGTCTCTCTTCTCTATGTTGACGCAGCACCATCAGTAATTCATCCAAATAGAATGGTGTTGGGGGTGGATCAATGGATGACATTGGAGCTGTGCTTCATTCCATGTCTGTACAGGAAGTAGAACAGGGTGTAAAGCGCGCAGCATTGGAATGCACTGTGTTGCTGGTCAATGGGGAGGAGATGATGTTCCACATCCGCACTCGGTTACTTGAACAATTCACCAAACAATAAAATGGTGACTTCTCTGATTGTAACCTCTGATCTGCAGTCCCATGCACCTCTGGTAACATATGGTAACTCTGGTAACTACCCCACCTTGTTTATTAGCAATATTTCTACATTTGGAAAATAATAAAGACTGCTTCTACCACATTTTCAGAAACGTAATTGATGAGGCTTTCTCCATTCTGAGAGATGTGTTTTGTTTCTTCACTACTTCACTGAAGTAGGCGTTTATTTTTGTGTAACCGGTGACGTTTAGTTTTAGATTACCCCAGACGAATTGTCCTCTCCCTTCACATGCTGTTAAGACCCCGCATAATCATATGTGCTTCAATTAAAGCACCGCTCACGCTTCTAATCGTCGAGCAATTCTTCATTAAACAACTCACTCGTTGCAGATATGGGTCTACTAGTAATAATTTTCTGAATTGCTTCAAAGGCATTTACATTTCAATACTCTGCTCGATTCTGCGATGAAGTATAACTGAAACACTAAGACCCTTTCTCTTTTGTATTCGGTTTTTCTGGCGTTAGATGCCTTTCCTAGGTAGTTGTTGTACGTCTTTCTAGCCTGTGGCGAATCCTCACCAACAAATCGAAATAATTCTGCATCTCAAAACACTGAAAATTGTCAAAATGTAAATATGAAGGGCCTCGACCCGAAACGTTAACCATACCTTCTCTCCAGAGATGCTGCCTGTCCCTCTGAGTTACCCCAACTTTTTGTGTCTATATTGTAAAGAACATTCTTTTGTATCACTTACCCTGCCAAAAGTGACATTTCACATGTTCCCACATCCCGCATTTACCAGGCCTTTGCCATTTCACTGGAACCATCCACATCCACATCCACGGTGGCCTTGTTTCGTTCTTCATGTCATTAACAAATTCAACAGCCAACATTTTTTTTAGCATTTTTGGAAATTGTGGCTCCAGCAGTGATCTATGAGGCACATCAGTTTTTGCATCTTTCCAACCCGAATTTTGCCTATTTCCTCCCCTTTCCCAAATTTGACACCATTCAGATAATAATCTGCCTTCCTGTTTTTGCCACCAAAGTGGATAACCTCACATTTATCCACGTTATACTGCATCTGCCATGCAACTGCCCACTCACCCATCCTATCCTAGTCACCCTGCAGCCTCATATAGCATCCTCCATGCAGCTCACACTGTCACCCAGCTTTGTGTGATCAACAAACTTGGAGATGTTGCATTTAATTCCTTCATCTTAATCGTTAATATATATTGTTAATAACTGAGGTCCCAACACTGAGCATTGCGGCACTAGTCACTGCCTGCCATTCTGAAAAGGACCCGTTAATTCCTACTCTTTGCTTCCTGTCTGCCATATAGTTCACCATCCATGTCAATACCCTACCCCCAATATTACCACATTATTTACCAGATCAACCTTAGATTCCTCACCTGATGACACTGTGGTGGTGGGCCTGATCTCAGACAACGACGAGAAGGCCAACTTGGAGGAGGTGGCTGGTCTAGCACTCTGGTGCCAGGATAACAGCCTCCTCTTGAACATCAAAAAAACGAAGGAGCTGATCATGGACTTTAGGAGGGCACATCATCCGAGGACGTACACTCCATTGAGGATAAATGGGGATCCTGTGGATAGGGTGAACTGTTTTAAATATCTGGGAGTCCACATCTCCGAGGATATGACATGGGCATCACATGCCTCAGCACTCGTGAGTAAGGCAAGGCAGCGCCTATGCCACCTCAGGCAATTGAGGAAATTCAGAGTGTCTCTGAGGATCCTCCAGTGCTTCTACGCAGCGGCGGTGGAAAGCATCTTCTCCGGGAACATTACCATCTGGTTTGGGAATTACAGGGTTACAGGGTTTCCTTTATTGTCATTCAGACCGAAGTCTGAACGAAATTTCGTGCCTGCAGTCATATATACAATACAATAAAAAACAGCAATAAACACATATTAACATCCACCACAGCGAGTCCACCTAGCACCTCCTCGCTGTGATGGAGGCAAAAGTCTTAGGGCTGCAGTCTCTTCCCTCCTCTTCTCCCTCTGCGCTGAGGCGATACCCCACCGGGCGATGTTAAAAACATTCCCGCGGCTCAATCACCGCGGCCCGCGTGGTCGAAGCTGCCGTCCACCAGTCCCGCCGACGCAGCCGCTGGCTCGCGGCCGAACCCCGGACGTAGGTCACCGCCACCAGAACTGCCGTCCCAGCCACCGGAGCAGCGTTCCAGCCCCGAGCCGGATCGCCCTCACGTGAGTGCCGTTACTGTCTCAGCCTCGCGCCAGGCCGCCCCGACTGGGCACCGCTTCTCCCTCGGACTGGTCCGCCACGACCGGGCGCCGCTCCTCCCTCGGGCTGGGCCGCCCCGACTGGGCACCGCTTCTCCCTCGGGCTGGGCCGGGCAGCCCCGACATGGGCGCCGCTCCTCCCTCGGGCTGGGCCGCCCCGACTGGGCACCACTTCTCCCTCGGGCTGGGCCGCCCCGACTGGGCGCCGCTCCTCCCTCGGAGTCTTGCTCTGCCAAGGACAAGAAGGCTCTGCAGAGAGTAGTGCGTTCGGCCGAACGCACTATGGGAACTTCACTTGCCCCCCTGCAGGAACTTTACACCAGGAGGTGCAACTCCAGAGCCAACAATATCATGAGAGACCCCTTCCACCCCTGCAACGGACTGTTCCAGCTGCTACGATCAGGCAAACGCCTCCGTTGCCATGCGGTGAGAAGGAGTTTCTTCCCAGAGGCCATTCGGACTGTAAACGCCTATCTCACCAGGGACTAACTCTACTGAACGTTTTTCCTTCCATTATTTATTATGTAAAAGAATATGTGTGTTATGATTGCGTTTATAGTTTGTTTGGTTGTTTGGTTGTTTGTCTTTTGCACAAAAGTCCGCGAGCATTGCCACTTTCATTTCACTGCACATCTCGTATGTGTATGTGACAAATAAACTTGACTTGACTTTACTTGACTTATCAAATGCCTGCTCGAAATTCTATCTGCCTGGCATGGTACTTTTCAAAGCCTTTCGGTAAATTGGTGAAACGTCCTTCATCAATTCATAAATTGTAGGACCAGAATTAGGCCTTTCAGCTCACTAATTCTACCCGGCCATTCTATCACGCTTGATTTATCTCTCCCTCTCAGCCCCATTCTCCCGACTTCTCCCCGTAACCCTTAACATTCTTACTAATCAACAACCAATCAATCTGCACCTTAAAAATATCCATTGAGTTGGCTTCCACAGCGTTCTGAAGCAATGGATTCCACAGATTCACCACCCTCTGACTAAAGGAATTCCTCCTCATCACCTTTTGTAAATGTACGTCCTTTTATTTTGAGGCTATAACCTTTGGTCTTTGACTCCCCCGCTCGTCGAAACATCCACTCCACATTCTCTCCATCCAGGAGGGGAGGGGGCGCTCTCCTAAAGTATCAATTCCACCGTCTTAAGAACATTGAGCTCCAGAATGTTACGAAGGACGCCAGCTGTGTTACTTCCTGTCTGTAGGCAGATTCCTCCCCAACCTGGATCAGTCCAATCAGGGTTGTGTCGCCCCTGGGATCCCTGGGAACACCCTCGTAAACCTCCTCTGGACCCTTTCCAACGCCAGCTCACCCTTCCTCAGATTGGAGCCCGACACCGTTCACAACACTCCAAATGCGGTCTGACCAGTGCCTGATAAAGGCTCAGCATTACATCCCTGGTTTTGTATTTTGTTTTTGTGTTCTGGCCCTCTCGAAAGAAATGCTAGCATTGCATTCGCCTTCCCGACTCAGACTTGTAAATTAACTTTTGGGGAATCCTGCACCAGCACTCCCAAGCCCCTTTGCACCTCTCGTTTCTGAATGTTCTCGCTTTCTCAACAACATTTTGATTTTTGCGAGATGACCTTATTGATCATTTTGTCAGTACCCTTTATATCGTTTTAGTAACAGCTTGCAATATTTCTGTCTCTCTTCCTTTCTGAATGTAAATGATCACCAAGGAACGTCCATGGTAGTTTTGAAATAACAACTCAAAGCAATGAATTCAACGCTGCAATGAGATGAATTAAGATGCTAGAATGAAATACAATACATCTTAACACCCTGTCAGCCCGTGGCTCTATCAACTTCCTAATGATTGCAACTTTTGTGAGTTTGTTCCTTGCTTCCACTTCCATGTCTGCAGCCGTTTCTGGGATGTTGTCCGTGTTCTGTAGTAGTGCAGACCGATGAAAAATAACAGTCTACATTATCTGTCATCTCCATATTCCCCTTTACTTTTACCCCAGATCCCCTACTTCATTTTCACTCTGTAGGGTGTAATAAAAATGACAGAAATTCTTATTATCATGCATTAACACTTCTAGCTGACGTCCAACAATGCTTTAATATACTCATTGAATCATTCATCATATTTTTTTACAATTCGCGGTTCAATTTTCTGATTTTCATCCAACTTTGCTCATAGAAATGTTTTTTGCTCTTAGTTTACTTTAACATGTTTAGATAATCGTGGATGTGTCATGCACTTGGATTTTTATTTCTTGTGGTACGTGTGTAGTTTCTGTCTTTTGAATGATTACTTTGAAAGCTTCCGTCTACATCTGGCATTTCTGATATTTTAATTGAATTTGCTGGAGGATTTCAAGTTCAAGTTCACATTTAGTGTCACATACACGCACCGATTATGGTACAGTGATATTTGAGTTACCGTGCTTGCCATACAAGTAAAAATAACACAATACATTCAGCTGGCTCCGTTCCATGGCATGCATTTACCCCTATACAGCATTCCCTCACCCTCACATTTCTACTTTAATTAATGATGTATTGTTCTTCCCATGCCCTTCAATTCGACCGTCTGAAGGGTCAACATCTACTCGTTCTCTCGCATTGCGATGAAGTCATATTAACAGACTTTCCTGTACCGTTTAATGTCACCATTAAAGTGGACACTTTAAATCCAATGAAGGGGCTAGTGATGGAATGGTGCCTTGCGATATTACACGACTGCGAATTATTTGTAGGAAAAGGACAAATGTATTATTTTATAATTATTTGGGAGCTTAAGGGGATTAGTGTAAAGTCTCTACATTCATAATTCAACACAGCTGACACCTTTTACTCAGTAAATAAGAGCCTGCTCTCACACAACAGTTCCCGTCTGAGTCTCAAAGCTTCTCTCCCCCTCCCCCCGCCGCCGTTGAGTTCACCGTTGTCTGCTATTCTCCTCCCACTTAATACAACGTGAATATTTCTTTCTCCCAAAGGGCTGGAGCTGCAGAAATATCATTTTACCCCGAGCCAATAATTCAGTGAATCGATGTCACGTGGATAAAGATTTGCATGAATAATTAATAATTAGTGATTGAAGACTTTAAAAGAGAAACTTGGAAAGGACTCAAAACCGCGCTTGTGCAGCAAAATATTCCTGTATCACCTTCAACATGGCTGAATGGGTTTGGGTTCTCGCCTTGGTGACCTGTTTCCACTGTGAGTAGAGGGCAGAATGATTAATGCTGTATCGTTTTACATTCTGCTGTGTTTTTTTTCCTAATGGTTCTGTATATTTATCTGTTATTTCTATCAGCTATAAACGCGGAGACTACTTTGACTCAGATCCCGTCTATATCAAAATCGCCGGGAACAACCGTCAAAATCACCTGTACACGGTCAGGGGGCAGCATCGGTAGCTACACGAGCTGGTACTGGCAGAAGCCGGACAGCAGCCCTGTCCTCGTGTGGTATGGAAGCTCCACCAGAGGCACCGGTATTCCAGACAGATTCACGGGATCCGTGGACTCATCCACGAACCAAATGCATTTAACCATCACCAACGTGCAATCGGAGGACGCGGCCGATTATTACTGTGGTGTGTGGGACAACAGTAAATACAAATTCACCTTCGGGAGAGGAACCAAACTGAATCTAAGCAGTAAGTAAAGTATTCACGGTGTGAATCAACAAATCGTTGAACTTGGGTTTTGCTTTCCATCATAAATCCTCGGTAGAAAGATCCTATTAAACCAAAGTAGACAGAACGGGTCAGCCAGCTTCTCCGGTAGACTTATAGATGGGCAATGGTTTGTGTCGGAACCTTTGCGAGACTTTCCCGAACGGAAATATAATCTATCTTTGTCCTCCAGAGATGCTGTCTGATCCGCTGGATTACTTCAGCACTTTGTGTTGTACTCAAGCTGCCAACATTCGCGGTTCCTTGTTTCTCCTACGTGAACTTGTTTTTTTAAATATAATTCTTTACCTCCATCCCTACAACACTCCGGGAAATCTGCGCTCATCTATCCGTGGCTTCTTGATCATCGTGGAATTTAACGCCTTCACAGACTGACAGCGGTTCTTCAAAGTTTCATTAGCTTACAGTATTTTATGGACACGGAGAATATCAACTCTGAGAGTGGGCCAAATAGAATCATTGGAAGCATCCAAAGGAAAGTTAATAAACATTTGACAAGGGATGTCGGTGAATTTAAATGGGATGGTTTTAAAATTGCAAATACCCATTAGGGCAAATTGCGTGAAGTTGATTTACGATCGTTTTAATGATACCATGAGGCTGAAGTGGCGTTTAGACAGGTTTACACGCGCTCCCTACAACAGCACTAAAACTAATTGTCAGGGAAAAGGTAAAAAAAATAATATTTAAACGCTTCGCACGGCAGCATTTCAATTCCCTTTACGCGAAAGTGTGGAGGATTGTTGCAAGTCTGATTCAGCTCCGAAATTAAAAACAAGAGCAGAACCGGATTCGGGTTCATTTCTCGTTCAGCGAGCCATTGCCACCTTAGCTGATCACATTTGTGTGGATATGCCGTCAGACTCTTTGTACCCTTGACTCTTGTAGAACATACAAGGGATTTTGATGCTGGTTCTCCGATTGCCATGGAGTGTATGATATAGCAGAAAACGCAGACTGTTCATTATGCTGTTAAACATGATCCCTCTGATTGTTGATTTTTTTTATGGGCAGGCAGTTGGTAGACCGACATGTCACAAAGCTCAAAAGAGCGAGACATCATTTTGCCATTTTCGGATAAAATAATGCAGAAATGGGCACACGTGTATACGAGGTTATTGCTGAATTGCTTTGAATCGTACGATTGGAAGGAAATAGTACAGCGTCTTTAAATTCAGCATTAGCTTGAAATGTTTTTTAAAGTCCGAATATGTTGAATGTTAAACCCAGAGCTGTCTGGACATGTGTCAGAAGGAATTTGAATCTGACCAAAACATTTCTTTAGTTTTACCTTTCATTTTTCTGACCGCCACCATCATTGAATCATGGACTTTCTGGACGATGTGGAAGTTTCACTAATAAGTAACATTCTAAAGACTATTCCGGGATAGAATTGGGATTACTATTTAAACAAGCATTAATTTGGAAATGCTGCTCATTCTGCCAGGATGAGTTGTAATTCCATTTTTCTGCCCGTTTCCATGATCTGTAGAAAATCGTATGTTATATGTTTTACCAAACCTCGGATATACCCCCATAAAAAATAACGTATCATGATTCTGCTGTATAAAATGAGGTTTATAAATGAACGGTAATTGTAAAGCCAGTCCAGTACACGGCCATATAGCCACGGAGTTATGCAGCGGTGGAACAGTCCTTCAGCCCACCTATTTCATGCCGACCGGGTTGCCCTACTTGAGCTGGTCCTATTTGCGCGTGCCAGGCCCATATCTCTTTGAACCTTTCTTATCCAAGTATTAATTCAAATGTTTATTTAAATGGTGTTATTGTACCTGCCTCATCAACTTCTCTGGGGAACTCATTCCATGGAGTCAACGCATTATGTGAACAAATGTTGCCCTGAACCTAAACCCACTAATTCTTCATTCTCCTACTACGGGGAAAAGACTCCGTGTGCTAACCCTATGTATTCCCCTCGCGATTTTGTACACCGCTATGCGATCACCCTAAGGTCTTCTACACTTCAAGGACTAACTGATAAATAATTCACTTGTATTTATTTCAATTCTTTATTTCCAGGTCCGCGTCCCCCCACCGTTTCCATTCTGGCGCCATCAATGGGTGAAGTCACCGCAAAAAGTACCGCCACCCTTGTGTGTTTGGTGAGCGGGTTCAATCCGGGCGCTGTGGACATTGAGTGGGCCGTGGACGGCAGTTGGAGAAGTGACGGCGCTGCGACCAGCCGGGTCCAGCAGGAGAAGGACAACTCGTTCAGTGCGAGCAGTTACCTGACTCTGCCAGCCGCCTACTGGAACTCACACGAGCTTTACTCCTGTGTGGTTAAACACGAAACCCAGGCAATCCCGATAAAGGCCAACATCGCCAGATCCAGTTGCCTCTAATTCACAGGATCAAATTCCCGATTTGCTACATTTCTTTGTAAATTAATCCAATATTCAGATATGGAATGTTCGCTTTAACCGGGTAGTTGTTCAAACGCAGCACGTATGCATTTTGTTGCCGTGAATGCGCTGTCCGTATTTTACGGTGAACTGAAAAACAATAATGTAACATTTAATGCAATAAAACAGATTATTCTACTTACGATGCATCGTTGTAATTTTATGTGCAAATGTCCTTGCCTTCAATAGAATAAAAACAATAATGTCCGATAATGCCAGTGTGTATAAACTGGCATTTTGTGAAACTTCGTTATATTTCAAATAAACTGCGTGTTCATGATTGACGGTGATCCATGTGTTAGGACAGCTGAAGGGACCGCTTGCACATACCCTCCCCCCCCCCCCCCCCCCCCCCCCCCCCCCCAGATTGAAGAAATTAGGTGCCAATCCGTGTCTCCTATTTTGGATATCCCAGAAATACGGAAGTGCAGTCTTGGCATTACGCTAATATGCTTGAAGTACCCAAATGTGTCCAATCGATCCGCATAAAATATCACAAATATCAGTGTTTATACCATGAAAAACGCGATGAAAAGTGTGGTTTGACGAATTCCTTAACCGCGGCATTACCGTAGTCTTAAATCAGCTCAACATTAATCACCAGAAGTGGTCATACATTTAAACAATATAACGAGAGGAATAAAGTTCAGGCTCGTAGGGGTGAGCGCTAGGGGGGCTTCGCAACAACATCTTGAAGGGGGGCTTCGCAACAACAATTAACCGAAATAAAAGTCGTTACTTCGCGATTCCCAGAAATGGGATAAACAGCTTTCGGGATATGGTTACTGCTTGGATCTTGGAATTCAAAAAAATGTTTAACAGGGGGAATAAATTGTGAAAAGTGATGTACTCTGGCTGGAGAAAATCTGCATCCGATGTGGGTAAGTCCTATCTGGAGAGACCCTCCAGTACGATGTCAATTTCCAGTAGTACAATAACAGGTTGGGGACGTGTGCTCTCTATTTTCACCCCATCCCTTCCTCCACGGTTATCATTCACTCCCTTTCCCCCTTATTTTGTGGCTGATTTCACTTCTTGTTCCTTTTCACCCCCAGCCTTTGCAAATTAACCCCCACCCCCATCTGCTAACAAACCCCCTCTCACATGTATCCGCCTATCTATCACTTGGCCAGCTGTATCACACCTCATATCTATTTTCCAGATTTACCCCCTCTGTTCCAGGGTCGCGACCTGAAATGACGCCTCGACATTCTAATCAGATGTTGCCTGACCCGGCGAGTCATGTAGAGTCCAATGGCGAAGTCTTGTTTTGTTCGATTTGTCCGGTATTATGACCGCCTCTCTGATCGAATTTACCTCTTCAATCCACTTCTTGTAAGACTTTTCGATGATCTACATTGATATCCTACACCCAGTTGCAAGTCGAACATATGCATGCTTTGTCCCCATTTTCCTACCCCCGCGAGGCTTCCTTTGCTTTTGATGGGCGACGGGTATTTTGGAAATACTGGTCGGCGTTTAGTGTTTCATCAACGCGGTATTCCTCAACCTCCATACGAGCTTGGATATTTGGCCCAGCAGGTTCCACGGAACAAGGAACAATAATCTTGCTGATAGTCCCTCCCCACGAACCTATATTCGCCAACGACATCTCTTCCCTACTCTAGAACCAATGGTGCTCGCCAATGGCAGATCCGTCGATGGTTCTACCCGGGATCCTGAAACTCATCCCGTTGTTTCATGGTTTTAATGTTCACATCAATGGTAGGCTCTTCTACGTTCCGGCTGTATTTGGTGAGATTATGTTGGTTCTGGTACAGTGGAATTGCAATGCAGTTTGTGGCAGTAGGTTGGTCAGACCAGGCAAGAAGGACAATTTACATGTTAAAATTGTACCACTTTCAATTGTGTCAGATGGTGAATCCAATGAAAACCTGAATCCAATAATCCACATTTTTAAATTACCTTTAAAATAAATAAATTTGAAATATATGTATAAAATTGCAACAGTTTCAGAAGGATATGTCACTTCCTAATAAAAAAAAGAGTAGGGGTCTAAAATTTGGTCAACAGAGATGGCTTTTGAGGTCAGCTACAAGGAGGAGTACAAAGTAGTGAGATGAAGACATGTTGGGGTGAAATTACAGAGATTTGGGATTTGCCAGGTGAAGACTGACACCAATAATGAAAATAGTTAAAGCCATGGATGCTTTTAGGTCCAGAATGGTCTTTCCAGTTGATATATTATTTGTGTTCAAGAAGGAACTGCAGATGCTGTAAAATCGAAGGTACATAAAAATGCTGGAGAAACTCAGCGGGTGCAGCAGCATCTATGGAGCGAAGGAAATAGGTGACGTTTCGGGCCGAACCCCTTCTTCAGATTGGGGGTGGGGGGGGGGGGGGGGGAGAAGGAAGGAAAAAGGGGGAGGAGGAGGAGCCCGAGGGCGGGGGGGGGGGGGGGGGGGGGGGAGACAGCTCGAGGGTTAAGGAAGGGGAGGAGACAGCAAGGGGTAGCAAAATTGGGAGAATTCAATGTTCATGCCATCCGGACGCAACTACCCAGGCGGAATATCAGGTGCTGTTCCTCCAATATCCGGTGTTGCTCACTCTGGCAATGGAGGAGACCCAGGACAGAGAGGTCGGATTGGGAATGGGAGGGGGAGTTGAAATGCTGAGCCACCGGGAGTTATTATTTGTGTCTGATCAGCTATTTATTACAATTTTTTCTCCTATTGAGGTAGTTAGTCTGGTGAAATGAATAATGGGGGTTTCAATGAAATTAGGCGAGAATCATTTTATAGATCTATATCTTTTAAAGGTGCTTCGACTGCAAGCTACTGTGATATATATTCAATTGCATTACTGTACTTTAGTACATTTCACCAGTTGTTATATCCATCATATACTGCATTTACAACTCATAAGTCTGTGTAACAACCTGGAATCTCTCGTGAAAATTCTCATTTGTTCGCCAATTTGGTTGTTTTCCGGAAGAAAACCCAGAGGGAAATATCTCTCATTCCCGGTTAGATTTAATTTCACAGAATAAATGGTAGTACAAGTCTCACATAATATTAAGTAAATAAATGATTGGAAAGTTTATGAAATTACATTTATTTGAATGCAGATCATTCGTAAATAACAATATAATTGGGAACAATTCCTATGCTTTTCGATCACAAGTGGATGGATCGCAGTTCACAACCGCTGGTTCTTGATTCTGCTACTCTGGGTAAAAGAGTAGAGGAAATATGTTTAAGGCGAGAGGGGAGTGATTTAATAGGCACCTGAGGGGCAACATTTTCGCACAGAGGTTGGTGAGTGTATGGAACGAGCTGCCACAAGAGCTAGTTCAAACAAGTACTATAACACATTTAAAAGACATTTGGACACGTACATTGATAGGAAAGGTTTAGAGGGATACGGGCCAAACGCGGGCTGGTGGTACTTGTTGGGCCGAAGGGCTGTTTCTCTACAGATTTCCTCCAAGTGATACATGCTGACAGCGGATCTGCAGAAATGATCGGGACCTGTACAAAAAGAAGCCCAGTTGGCAGAGGAATGCGGGGGCTGGTGGGCAGGAGAACTCATCTCTGTATCGTAAAGTAAAGTTGTCTGGCCGCTCACAATAACACAAGATGTAGCTTCGAGTATATTTTCAACTTGCATGAAGTGGCGCTGCATTTGACGATGTTCTGTGGTCCCTGCAGTTATCTTGCTCTTAGATGCTGAACCAATCCAAAAATAGCGACATCATCTGCAGCACCTTTGGGATATTTACAGTTCTTGTCATTTAGGGGGAGGCAAATGCAAATTGCTTGATGTGAAAATGCTGGTATTGCCCAAATGTTCGTCTCTGTGCCGTACAGTCTTGCAACAGTATGTGGCAGCATCGCATCGGTTATGAAATAATCTTCATTTATTGCGTAGATAGGACAAATGGTCAATTATCACTGTAGCAATATTACGATAATGTGCAAGCCCATAAACCCATCTAATGCCTACTCATTTGCGTGTGGATGTGAATATACTAAGTGTGGACCGGCTTTAACTTTTGACACATGACAGTAAAAAAAGACGGAGGCAATAAACTTACTGAATGCTCAAATGTACTTGGAGAAACAAACACAAAATATTTTTCCTCGTAAGTGCAATTCATAGTGACATTGTCATAAAAAAAGAGTTCGGACAAAATAACATCCAAGCAACTCGGCCAATTCTGAAATGGGTCAAACGCAATATTGTGTCTGAGCTCACGTACAGGCCAGACCAGCAATAATTGGATTATTTCCCCCTTGAAGAATATATTTGGGATCCAGTTGTTTTGTAATAATCAATCATACAAACTGATGTTTCTTTTGAAAGATTCTAGACACTTAGCATAGTTCCACACCTTCCCTGTTGAAATATGTCTGGATATGTGGTCAAGGCCTCTGCGTTCGTAGTGATGTGATTTCGGTTTGAAACCATTGCTTATCTGCGCTTCCTTCACCTTTGCAGGGATCGAATTGGAGGAATCTTTCACTGCATAAAAATATTCGTATTTCACAGTTTTCTGATTCTGCTACGGTCTAACCAAAGCTTGAGAACTAACCTCTCCGCTTACTCAATACTTCGTTCTTTGAAACCTCACATATATCACGGGTTTTGCTCACTGCTCTCACGATATATCTTTCTACCTTGGCAGATGTGGGCTCACGAACCCAAAGTCCCTCGGTTCCTTCGCACTATGAACCCACATTGCCCCCCCCCCTCCCCCCCCCTCTACACACGAGGCAAAATATACCAGCTCATACTTTCATCCATCATTCATCTGTTCATTCTACTGTCATATTGAAGTTTGAAGTGCTCGCTGAATACTCTCTCCCTCTCCTGCGTGTAAGTCCCTATTCTATCACGATTGTTGATGTGAATATATTGCTGTTGGTACAGAACACTACTAGGTATGGGGATAGAGGAGAATGAAATAATTGGCCAAAATGCCCGTGGGTACTGAATGTGAATATTGAGAATATTACCTCCGGGAGAACCTTTAATTTTTTTTTTGGACAAACGTGAAGACAGTTGCAAACAGGATTTTACTTCGGAGTCACGTGAGTGACTACGTGAAGATTTTAAAGCTCTGTGAAATCATGCCGTGGAAACGAGTCCATGCATCACGTCTGCCTTGACTGTAGGAGGAATAGTGTTAACATAATTTGGACATGAATTCGACATTGACATCATAAAATTTATTAACACAAATTATAACCCTTTTATGGGTTGAATTAATTTACAGAACTTAAATTTTTTTCTGCAAATGTTCCAGATTTCATTACTGGTTTATTGTAAAATAATTGGAATGTTCTTTCCCCTGACCATCCTGCTGGTTCGAGGACTTGGTCCATGGGCACATCCAATTGTACTGCTGCCGATGTAGCTGCAGCCCTGGTGGAATGAGATTTAAAAATGTTAGTATCCACCCCAGCCTGTGTAAGCACCTGTTTCAGCCATCTCGAGATGGTCTGGACCATCACTCTTTTGTGAGATTGCTTGTGGCTGATCAGAAGTCCCTTCTCATTGCCTCTTTGGATTTTTGTTTTCTCTATGTATAATGACAGGTGTCTAACTATACAGAGACGGTCATCTGAAGGGTATGACCTAAATTGTATATTGAGGCCTGCTGATCCCTGTCTGTTCTGCTTTACTAGCTCGTAGATGTGGAACGTAATATTGTCAGGTGAGGAGGTCATGTTGTCCAGTCTAAGTTTATGCAGTGACTGAACCCTCTGTGCCGTGACCAATGCCATTAACATGACTGTTTTTAAAGTTAGTCTGTGTAGGGACAGAGCTGATGCTGGAGACCAGTTACTGAGCGTCTTCAGGACAATGCTTACATCCCAAATTTGGGAGTACCTGGTTTTTGGGGGATTAGTATTAAAAATTCCCCTCATGAGCTTAGTTACCAGAGGGCGAGTCCCTACAGTGTAACGCTCTGTCCCTTGCCATATGTTAGTCGACAGGGCACTTCTGGCGCTGTTGATGGCACTGTAACTGAGCCCCTCATCATTGTGGAGGCCTGCCAGATATTCCAGAACAGACGGGATGTTCATGTTTCTGTTGGTGATGTTGTTCTTATGGCAGTACATTTCCCACTTCCTGATGTAGACCAGATACTGTTTTTTTAGTTGATTGTCTTTGGGCCGCTGAGATCATGTTCGTTGTTCGGTCCGTTAGTCCCAGTTGTGGAAGTGGTGTCTTTAAACTTTACAAATTAATAGGTTCAAACATTTATGGCATGGGTGGCTATCCCCGGTTACGGGATGTAGCAATAAGTCTGGTCTATGTGGGATGGTAATACATGGTTCTAACACCATGTTTTGTACCACTGGGAACCATGGTTGTGTAGGCCAATCGGGTACTACCAAAATACCAGATGCAGAGTCTTGTTGTATTTTCCTTAATACCCGACTGATGAGGCAGAAAGGAGGGAATGCGTAAATAAACAATTTGCCCCAATGCAGCGAAAATGCATCTGTCGCTGCTGCCCCAGGGTCTGGTTCCCATGAAACATAGTTTGGTATCTGGTTGTTTAGTCTGGATGTGAATAGATCGATATCTGATGTTCCATATTTTGCTGTAATATCAGCAAATACTATTTTGTTCAACATCCATTCGGTGTTTTCATTAAATGTGCGTGACCTGGTGTCTGCCACTAAATTTAGTCTTCCTGGTAGGTAAGTGGCTGATATCCAAATATCTCTCTGGATGCACCATTGCCAAATTGAATTAGCCAGATTGTCACATGATATCGATTTGTTTCCCCCCATGTGGTTGATGTATGCTACCACGGTGGTATTGTCTATTTGTAGTCTAACATGCTGGTGACATGTCCCAGTACAATATGACTTAAGGCCATGGAATGCACCCAACATTTCCAAGTAGTTTATGCCCAGTGTGAGTAAGAAAGATGCCTCCTGTGCAGTCCATCTACCTCCACAGCTGGTGATGGTATTGGTGGCTCCCCACCCAAGTGCACTGGCATCAGTTTGTAGTACCATGGAAGGGTTATTGACAATGATTGGGTTGGAACAAAGCCAGATGTTGTCTATCCACCATTTTAGTTCCGTTTTGGCTTGGATTGGTAGTCTCATAGGTCTGTCAAAGTGGCCTTCATTAATTTTGAGCGCTTGTATTTTTGCTCTCTGTAAGTTTTGGTAATGTAGAGGTCCAAATTGTGTGGCTGGGAAAGCAGCCACCATTTTACCAATTACTTTTGCTACCAATCTGATGGATGGATTTCTGATGTCAATGAGGTTATTGCAAGCCTCTATTAAATCTCTAGCCTTTCCCTTAGGTAGTGTCACCGTCATGTGAACTGAGTCAATGGTGAATCCCAAATAGTCCATAGTAGTGGACGGTGTTAGTTTAGATTTAACTGGATGGATGGTAAATCCCAGTTTTTCAAATAGCTGTTTTGTGGCTGTTACAGTTTGTATGGCCAATTCCAAAGTTATGCCCACAATGAGTATGTCATCTAAATATGCCATAACCATGTGTTTACGTTTCCGTAGAAATGCTAGGGCTGGTTTTAAAATTTTTGTGAACAGCCTGGGGGCTGATGATAGTTCATTTGGCAGTGCTTTATACTGCCAGTGTTGCCCCTTCCAGTTGAATTTTAAGTAACATCTGTGGTCACCTCGTATAGGTACTGTATAGTAAGCATCTTTTAAATCGATGCTGGCCATGAAGTAACCTTTGGAAATTAATTGTTTAGCAGTAACAAAGGTTTCCATTTTAAAGTGAATATATTGTACAAATGTATTCAATTTTGTCAGATCGACGATGATGCGACAACCACCATCTTTTTTGGTTTTGGTAAAAATATTGGACACGAATTCTAATGGTTCGTGTTGAGTTATCTCAATTACACCTTTTGTGTAAAACCGCTCCAGTTCAGCTTGTGCCTCAGATTTTTCTTTATCAGAGAGCACGAACACTCGGTTCGGTATATGTTGAACTGGAGGGCTGTACTTGTGTATAAACTCTATTGTATATCCCTGGATACTGCTTAAGATGTAAGTATCGGTTGTTAACATGCTCCATGCATTCAAAAACCAGTGTAGTCTCCACCCAACCTCCATGCTCTCCATATATTTTAGGGAACCAGACCCACCTACCTCCATTGTTACCAGTGGCAGGTTTACTTCTTTTTGTAGTTCTTCCGCTGTTGTTGTTGCGCTGGTGTCTGGTTTTTCGGTTTGGTTGGCGTTGGGGTTCCCCACATCTTCCAAGAAGGCCGGCCTGGGCCATGGCCTAAAAAGACTCATGTTTGAAATACCGTGCCTTCGAGCTTTCACCAGTTCTGCTGGTGGGTGCGTAGGGATGCTGTCTTTGGCTGTAGTGGGTTTTTGTTGGTGTTCCTTTTATTAATCCCAAGGTTTTGGCTTCCTCATCGAGCTCTTTTACCTGCTTCGATAGGTTGCCTCCGAACATGAGTATGGGTGGTTTCGTGGTCCCAGGTTTGCACAGTCCCACGAATTTTGGGTTCAGTGTGGGTTGAATGGCACTTTTCCTGATGTTATTTATTTCATGCTGGGTGTTGCAGAATAGTGCCAGTGCATCTTGTTGGTCCTGGGACATATCCCTGTCATCCACTTTACGGGCAAATGCTGTTATCCCCGCGGTCAGTAATTTCAGTCCTTTTTGCAATTTTACATCCATACTCCTGACTCCTGTTCCAATATGTTTCCATATACAGTTGTTAATTATTGGAACGTTCAGAGATATGCAATTGCCCGGTGCCAGGTGTCTTCCTGTGGTGTCCAGTACAGCCTGCTCTTGTAACTGGTTTAGAGACATGTAGTCTATACTGGCAGCAAGCTTTGGCTCCAGATTTTGTCCAGTCTGTTCGGGCTGTATAAAATTGGCCACCATGTCCAGTAAGTTCTCTTTTTCTCGCACCCCATGCACACTTGTCTTTTCTTCTGCGGACCCCTCTTCCAGGTCAGCCCAGAACTGACCCGCAGTGCTCCCCTCCGATGAGGTAGAAACACTGTGCAGCCCTTGAAAAGGTACTGCTGTGGGTTTATCATAGGGCCCACAGTGACCCGACTCCATCTCCCGGAGTCTGTCACGTTGGAGCAAATGCTCCATACACCGCTCCATTCGGCTCCAGCGCTCTCGGTCGCTGGCCGCCCACGGTGGTTCAAAGTCGGACTCCTCCGTCTAGCCTTGCCGCCCGGCCGCGTGGATTTGGCCGGTGCGGAGGCGACATCGGGCACAGCTGATCCCACTACGGGTGATCCAAGTGCCTTCGGCTGCTGTTGCTGGCTGCCCGCTGCTCCGCGGTCCTCCCTCACCAGCTTTGTCGCAGCCCTTGTCTTCTTTGTTTTCTCCATTTCCCTACCTGTATTTGGGAAAGGAAACAAAAAAGATCGTAGAGTAAACCCTTACCTGCAATTTGCGGCTTTTAAACTGCCGCTGCGGGGGTACGTCCTTCCACCGCGTCTGACGTTTCGCAATGCGTGTAACGATATGGCACGCATGCGTCCTGGCAGGGTTCTACACGTAGTCACTCACGTGACTCCGAAGTAAAACCTGCATCTAGCGTATCCAATCCCTTAAGAATGTTATATGTTTCTATAAGATCCTCTCTCATCCTTCAAAATTCCAGTGCATATAAGCCCACTCGACCATCCCGGGAATTAATCTGGTGAACCTACGTTGCACTCCCTCAATAGCAAGAATGTCCTTTCTCAAATTTGGAGACAAAAACTGCACATAATACTCCAGGTGTGGTCTCACTAGGGCCCTGTACAACTGCCGTAGGCCCACCTTGCTCCTATACTCAAATCCTTTCGCTATGAAGGCTATTCGCTTTTCTTCACTGCCGACTGCACCTGCAAGCTTTCTTTCAGTGTCTGATGTTCAAGGACACCCAGGTCTCGTTACACCTCCCCTTTCCCTAATTTGACACCATTCAGATAATAATCTGCCTTCCTGTTTTTGCCACCAAAGTGGATAACCTCACATTTATCCACGTTATACTGCATCTGTCATGCACCTGCCCACTCACGCATCCTATCCAAGTCACCCTGCAACCTCATAGCATCCTCCTCGCAGCTCACACTGCCACTCAGCTTTGTGTGAGCAGCAAATGTGGAGATGTTACATTTAATTCCTTCATCTTAATCGTTAATATATATTGTTAATAACTGAGGTCCCATCACTGAGCCTTGCGGCACTAGTCACTGCCTGCCATTCTGAAAAGGACCCGTTAATTCATACTCTTTGTTTCCTGTCTGCCATATAGTTCACCATCCATGTCAATACCCTACCTCCAATATGACCACATTATTTACCATATCAACCTAAGATTCCTTACCTTATCAAATGCCTGCTCGAAATTATATCTGCCTGGCATGGTACTTCTTCAAAGCCTTTCGGTAAATTGGTGAAACATCCTTCATAAATTCATAAATTGTAGGACCAGAATTTGGCCTTTCA
The DNA here is from genome assembly GCF_010909765.2 of Amblyraja radiata. Lineage (NCBI taxonomy): Eukaryota > Metazoa > Chordata > Chondrichthyes > Rajiformes > Rajidae > Amblyraja > Amblyraja radiata. The sequence goes on along the minus strand of NC_045980.1, from coordinate 26,945,063 downwards.
GCTCACTAATTCTACCCGGCCAGTCTATCATGCTTGATTTATATCTCCCTCTCAACCCCAATCGCCTGACTTCTCCCCATAACCCTTAACACTCTTACTAATCAACAACCAATCAATCTGCACCTTAAAAATATCAATTGACTTGGCTTCCACAGCGTTCTGTGGCAATGAATTCCACAGATTCACCACCCTCTGACTAAAGAAATTCCTCCTCATTGCCTTTTGTAAATGTACGTCCTTTTATTCTGAGGCGATAACCTTTGGTCATGGACTCCCCCGCTCGTCGAAACATCCACTCCACATCCTCTCAATCCAGGAGGGGAGGAGGCGCTCTCCTAAAGTCTACTATCAATTCCATCGTCTTAAGATCATTGAGCTCCAGATTGTTACGAAGGCACCAGGACGCCAGTTGTGTTACTTCCTGTCTGTAGGCAGATTCCTCCCCAACCTGGATCAGTCCAATCAGGGTTCTGTCGCCCCTGGGATCACTGGGATCACCCTCGTAAACCTCCTGTGGACCCTCTCCAACGCCAGCTCACCCTTCCTCAGATTATAGCCCGACACCGTTCACAACACTCCAAATGCGTTCCAACCAGTGCCTCATAAAGGCTCAGCAATACATCCCCGGTTTTGTATTTTGTTTTTGTGTTCTGGCCCTCTCGAAAGAAATGCTAGCATTGCATTCGCCTTCCAGACTACAGACTTATAAATTAACTTTTGGGGAATCCTGCACCAGCACTCCCAAGCCCCTTTGCACCTCTCGTTTCTGAATGTTCTCTCTTTCTCAACAACATTTTGACTTTTGCGAGATGACCTTATTGATCATTTTGTCAGTACCCTTTATATCGTTTTAGTAACAGCTTGCAATATTTCTGTCTCTCTTCCTTTCTGAATGTAAATGCTCACCAAGAAACGTCCATGGTAGTTTTGAAATAAAAACTCAAAGCAATTAATTCAGCGCTGCAATGGGATGAATTAAGATTCCAGAATGAAATACAATACATCTTAACACCCTGTCAGCCCGTGGCTCTATCAACTTCCTAATGATTGCAACTTTTGTGAGTTTGTTCCTTGCTTCCACTTCCATGTCTGCAGCCGTTTCTGGGATGTTGTCCGTGTTCTGTAGTAGCGCAGACCGAGGACATTTTTCAGTTTACATTTTCTGTCATCTCCATATTCCCCTTTACTTTTACCCCAGATCCCCTACTTCATTGTCCAGTCTGTAGGTTGTAATAAAAATGGCAGAAATTCTTACTATCATGCATTAACACTTCTAGCTGTCGTCCAACAATACTTTAATATACTCATTGAACGCTTCGTCATATTTTTTTACAATTCGCTGTTCAATTTTCTGATTTCCATTCATCTTTGCTCTTAGAATTTGTTTTGCTCTTAGTTTAATGCTGTCTTTAACATGTTTAGATAATCTGGATGTGTCATGCACTTGGATTTTATTTTTTGTGGCACGTGTGTAGTTTCTGTCTTTTGAATTATTACGTTGAAAGCTTCCGTCTACATCTGGCATTTCCGATATTTTAATTGAATTTGCTGGATGATTTCAAGTTCAAGTTCACATTTAGTGTCAAATACACGCACCAATTATGGTACAGTGATATTTGAGTTACCGTGCTTGCCATACAAGTAAAAATAACACAATACATTCAGCTGGCTCCGTTCCATGGCATGCATTTACCCCTATACAGCATTCCCTCACTCCCTCACATTCCTACTTTAATTAATGATGTATTGTTCTTCCCATGTCCTTCAATTCGACCGTCTGAAGGGTCAACATCTACTCGTTCTCTCGCATTGCGATGAAGACATATTAACAGGCTCTCCTGTGCCGTTTAATTTCACCATTAAAGTGGACACTTTAAATCCAATGAAGGGGCTAGTGGTGGAATGGTGCCTTGCGATATTACACGACTGCGAATTATTTGTAGGAAAAGGACAAATGTATTATTTTATATTTATTTGGGAGCTTAAGGTGATTAGTGCAAAGTCTCTACAGTGCCACCATTCAACACAACTGACCCCTTTTACTCAGTAACTAAGAGCCTGCTCTCACACAACAGTTCCCGTGTGAGTCTCAAAACTTCTCACCCCCTCCCCCCGCCGTCGTTGTGTTCACCGTTGTCTGCTATTCTCCTCCCACTGAAAACAACATGAATATTTCTTTCTCCCAAAGGGCTGGAGCTGCAGAAATATCATTTTACATCCAGCCAATAATTCAGTGAATCGATGTCACGTGGATAAAGATTTGCATGAATAATTAATAATTAGTGACTGAAGACTTTAAAAGATAAACTTCGAAAGGACTCAAAACCGCGCTTGTGCAGCAAAATATTCCTTTATCACCTTCAACATGGCTGAATGGGTTTGGGTTCTCGCCTTGGTGACCTGTTTCCACTGTGAGTAGAGCGCAGAATGATTAATGCTGTATCGTTTTACATTCTGCTGTGTTTTTTTTCTAATGGTTCTGTATATTTATCTGTTATTTCTATCAGCTATAAACGCGGAGACTACCTTGACTCAGATCCCGTCTATATCAAAATCGCCGGGAACAACCGTCAAAATCACATGTACACTGTCGGAGGGCAACATCGGTAGCTTGTACACGAGCTGGTACTGGCAGAAGCAGAGCAGCAGCCCTGTCTTCGTGTGGTATGAAGGCTCCACCAGAGGCACAGGAATTCCAGACAGATTCACGGGATCCGTGGACTCATCCACGAACCAAATGCATTTAACCATCACCAACGTGCAATCGGAGGACGCGGCCGATTATTACTGTGCTGTGTGGGACAACAGTAAATACAAATTCACCTTTGGGAGAGGAACCAAACTGAATCTAAGCAGTAAGTAAAGTATTCACGGTGTGAAACAACAAATCGTTGAACTTGGGTTTTGCTTTCCATCATAAATCCTCGGTAGAAAGATCCTATTAAACCAAAGTAGACAGAACGGGTCAGCCAGCATCTCCGGTAGACGTATATATGGGCAATGTTTCGTGTCGGAACCTTTGCGAGACTTTCCCGAACGGTAATATCATCTTTCTTTGTCCTCCAGAGATGCTGTCTGATCCGCTGGATTACTTCAGCACTTTGTGTTGCAATCAAGATGCCAACATTCGCGGTTCCTTGTTTCTCATAGAGGAACTTGTTTTTTTTTAAATAATCCTTTACTTCCATCCCTACAACACTCTGAGAAATCTGCGCTCATCTATCCGTGGCTTCTTGATCATCGTGGAATTTAACGTTCAAAGTTGTTAAATTCTGGAATGATCTGAAGGTCTATTTCCCACTTTCTTACCTGATTTTCACGAAACCTGCTCCTTTAACAGGGATACTGGTTCTCTGATTTGAGGTAACCTCAAGTGGCGGGTTCCATGTGAGACTGCTGCTATTGGTCACTTTGCTTCAATATAAGCGGAATGCAAACCAAAACTGTTGCCGTTACTTGAACAAATGTTCGGGAAATTATGAGATTTCATTAACTTACGGGATATTGTGGACACTGAGAAAACCAACTCTGACAGTGGGCCAATTAGAATCATTGGAAGCATCCAAAGGAAAATTTAATAAACATTTGGCAAGGAATGTCGGTGAATTTAAATGGGGTATTTTTTGGAATTGCAAAAACACATTAGGGCAAATTGCGCGAAGTTGATTTCTGATCGTTTTAATGATACCATGACGGCGAAGTGGCGTTTCGACAGGTTTACATGCGCTCCCTACAGCGCCAAAACTATTGTCAGGGAAAAGGTAAAACAATATTTAAACGCTTCGCACGGCAGCATTTCAATTCCCTTTACGCGAAAGTGTGGAGGATTGTTGCAAGTCTGATTCAGCTCCGAAATTAAAAACAAGAGCAGAACCGGATTCGGGTTCATTTCTCGTTCAGCGAGCCATTGCCACATTAGCTGGTCACATTTGTGTGGATATGCCGTCAGACTCTTTGTACCCTTGACCCTTGTAGAACCTGCAAGGGATTTTGATGCTGGTTCTCCGATTGCCATCGAGTGTATGATATAGCAGAAAACGCAGACTGTCTATTATGCTGTTAAACATGATCCCTCTGAGTGTTGATTTTTTTTTACGGGCAGGCAGTTGGTAGACCGACATGTCAAAAAAGCTTCAAAGAGCGAGACATCATTTTGCAATTTTCGGATAAACTAATGCAGAAATGGGCACACGTGTATACGAGGTTATTGCTGAATTGCCGAGAATCGTACGATTGGAAGGAAATAATACAGCGTCTTTAAATTCAGCATTAGCTTGAAATGTTTTTTAAAGTCCGAATATGTTGGATGTTAAACCCAGAGCTGTCTGGACATGTGTCAGAAGGAATTTGAATCTGACCAAAACATTTCTTTAGTTTTACCTTTCATTTTTCTGACCGCCACCATCATTGAATCATGGACTTTCTGGACGATGTGGAAGATTCACTAATAAGTAACATTCTAAAGACTATTCCGGGATAGAATTGGGATTACTATTTAAACAAGCCTTAATTTGGAAATGCTGCTCATTCTGCCAGGATGAGTTGTGATTCCATTTTTTCCTGCCCGTTTCCATGATCTGAAGAAAATCGTATGTTGTATGTTTTACCAAACCTCGGATATACCCCCATAAAAATTAACTTATCATAATTCTGCTGTATAAAATGAGGTTTATAAATGAACGGGAATTGTAAAGCCAGTGCAGTACACGGCCGTAGAACCACGGAGCTATGCAGCGGTGGAACAGTCCTTCAGTCCACCTATTTCATGCCGACCGAGTTGCCCTACTCGAGCTGGTCTCATTTGCGCGTGTCAGGCCCATATCTCTTTGAACCTTTCTTATCCAAGTGTTAATTCAAATGTTTATTTAAATGGTGTTATTGTACCTGCCTCATCAACTTCTCTGGGGACCTCATTCCATGGAGTCAACGCATTATGTGTACAAATGTTGCCCTGAACCAAAGCCCTCTAATTCTTCATTCTCCTTCTACGGGGAAAATATTCCTTGCGCTAACCCTATGCATTCCCCTCGCGATTTTATACACCGCCATGCGATCACCCTAAGGTCTTCTACACTCCAAGGACTAACTGATAAATAATTCACTTGTATTTATTTCAATTCTTTATTTCCAGGTCCGCGTCCCCCCACCGTTTCCATTCTGGCGCCATCAATGGGTGAAGTCACCGCAAAAAGTACCGCCACCCTGGTGTGTTTGGTGAGCGGGTTCAACCCGGGCGCTGTGGACATTGAGTGGACCGTGGACGGCAGTGCGAGAAGTGACGGCGCTGCGACCAGCCGGGTCCAGCAGGAGAAGGACAACTCGTTCAGTGCGAGCAGTTACCTGACTCTGCCAGCCGCCTACTGGAACTCACACGAGCTTTACTCCTGTGTGGTTAAACACGAAACCCAGGCAACCCCGATTAAGGCCAACATCGCCAGATCCAGTTGCCTCTAATTCAAAGGATCAAATTCTCGATTTGCTCCATTTCTTTGTAAATTAATCCAATATTCAGATATGGAATGTTCGCTTTAACCGGGTAGTTGTTCAAACGCAGCACGTGTGCATTTTGTTGCCGTGAATGCGCTGTCCGTATTTTACGGTGAACTGATAAACTATAATGTAACATTTAATGCAATAAAACAGATTATTCTACTTACGATGCATCGTTGTAATTTTCTGTGCAAATGTCCTTGCCTTCAATAGAATAAAAACAATAATGTCCGATGATGCCAGTGCGTATAAACTGGCGTTTTGTGAAATTTTGTTATATTTCAATTAAACTGCGGTTTCATGATTGATGGTGATTCATGTGTTAGGACAGTTGAAGGGACCGCCTGCAAGTACCCCCCCAGATTGAAGAAATTAGGTGCAAATCCGTGTCTCCTATTTTCGATATCCCAGAAATACGGAAGCGCAGTCTTGGCATTACGCTAATATGCTTGAAGTACCCAAATGTGTCCAATCGATCCGCACTAAATATCACAATATATCAGTGTTTATACCATGAAAAACGCGATGAAAAGTGTGGGTTGACGGATTAGTTAACCGCGGTATTAGCGTGGTCTTTAATCAGCTCAACATTAATCACCAGAAGTGGTCATATATTTAAACAGTATAACGAGAGGAATACATTTCAGGCTCGTTGGGGTGAGCGCTAGGGATGGCTTGAAGGGGGGATTCGCAACAACAATTAACCGGAGTAAAAGTAGTTACTTCGCGATTCCCAGAAATGGGATAAACAGCTTTCGGGATATGGCATCTGCTTGGATGTTCTTCTCTGGGAATAAAAAAACATGTTTAACAGGGGGAATAAATTGTGAAAATCTGGGGAAAATCTGCTTCCGATGTGGGTAAGTCCTATCTGGAGAGATTCTCCACTACGATGACAATTTCCAGTAGTACAATAACAGGTTGGGGACGTGTGCTGTCTATTTTTACCCCATCCCTTCCTCCACGGTTATCATTCACTCCCTTTCCCCCTTATTTTGTGGCTGATTTCATTTCTTGTTCCTTTTCACCCACAGCCTTTGCCTAATTATCCCCCCGCCTCACATGTATCCACCGATCTATCACTTGGCCAGCTGTACCACACCTCATATCTATATTACAGATTTACACCCTCTGTTCCAGGGGCACGACCTGAAATGATGCCTCGCCATTCTAATCAGATGTTGCCTGACCCGGCGAGTCATGTAGAGTCCAATGGCGAAGTCTTGTTTTGCTGGATTTGTCCGGTATTATGACCACCTCTCTGATCGAATTTATCTCTTCAATCCACTTCTTGTCAGACTTTTCGATTATCTACATTGATATCCTACACCCAGTTGCAAGTCGAACACATCCATGATTTGTCCCCATTTTCCTACCCCCGCGAGGCTTCCTTTGCTTTTGCTGGGCGACGGGTATTTTGGAAATACAGGTCAGCGTTTAGTGTTTCATCAACGCGGTATTCCTCAACCTCCATACGAGCTTGGATATTTGACCCAGCAAGTTCCACGGCGCCACGTGGTTTATTTACAAGAGGTAGTTCAAACAGGTACTATAACAACATGTAATAAACATTTGGACAGGTACATTGATGGAAAGGTTTAGAGGGATACGGGCCACCGCGGGCAGGTGGGACTTGTTGGGCCGAAGAGCATTTCCCTACTGAATAACTCCTAGTGATACTTTTTTTAAATGAAAATAGGTGCAGGAGTAGGCCATTCGGCCCATCGAGCCTGCACCGCCATTCGATATGATCATGACTGATACATGCTTACAGCGGATCTGCAGAAATGATCGGGACCAGTACAAAAAGAAGCCCAGTTGGCAGAGGAATGCGGGGGCTGGTGGGCAGGAGCACTCATCTCTGTACCGTAAAATAAAGTTGCCTGGCTGCTCACAATTACACAATATGTAGCTTCGAGTATATTTTCATCCTGCGTGATGTGGCGCTGCATTCGACGATGTTCTGTGGTCCCTGCAGTTATCTTGCTGTTAGATGCTGAATCAATCCAAAATAGTGACATCAACTGCAGCACCTTTGGTATATTTACAGTTCTTGTCATTTATGGGGAGGCAAATGTAAACTGCTTGATGTGAAAATGCTGGTATTGCCCAAGATGCAATTCGATGTGTTAAAACAATATATCAGGAGCCTACAGCTAGGATTAAGGTAAATGGAAACATATCAAAAAGGATCCAGTTAGAGAGGGGCACAAAGCAAGGATGCTGTCTTTCTCCTACTCTCTTCGTTTTGTATATTGAACCCTTAGCACAAGCAATAAGGCAGAGAGAAGACCTGCAGGGGGTCAAAATAGGGGGGAAAGAACATATCATTGGTCTTTTCGCTGATCATTATTTTTCTTGAACGACCAGATATGTCTCCCAAATCTAATGAACCTATTTGAAACATATGGATACTACTCAGGGTATAAACTGAATATAACAAAAACACAAATTCTTTCATTCAATTATTCTCCATCCCAACAAATCAGAGATGCATATAATCTGAAATGGAATTCTAAAACGATGCAGTATCTTGGTGTAACTATAACCAAAACACGTTCCAACTTGTTTGAAACTAATTATGACAAAATTGAAGAAAACATCAAAAAGGATTTTGAAAGGTGGTCGACCCTTCCTCTAGACTTCAGTGCCAGAATACAAACGGTAAAAATGAATATCCTACCTAAACTACTATATTTATTCCAATCTCTCCCAATTAATGTCCCCCGAGATAAATCCATAGCCTGGGATAAAATTATCTCTAGATTCATTTGGAATAGCAAAAAAACAAGAATAAAACTAACAACACTTCAACTGCCGAAAAGCAAGGGTGGAATGGCTTTACAAAATCTGAGGAAATACTTTTATGCAGCTCAACTCAGACCTCTGTTGGTGTAGACCTGATTATGAATCTCGATGGAAAGAAATTGGAAGGGAGATACAGGGTTACCAGATCCAGATTTTGGTGGGAGACTAATATCTGAGAGGGGCTTTGAGACATGCTATGGACCCAATAGTAGCATTTACGTTAGAAATATGGAATGTTGTAGTGGAAAAATACAAATTAAAAAGAGGGGTTCACGCATTGAAGTGGTTCGCATATGACTCAAAGTTTAAGCCAGGGGTGTATGATTGAAAATTCAAAGAATGGGCACAAAAAGGCATAATGGCAATGTATACAGTTTCAGAAAATGGCGAGTTTATGAGCTTCCAAGATTTAAAGTCAAAGTCTGGTCTCGAAAACAAAGATTTTTTTAGATACTTGCAATTAAGAGACTACTTTACAAAAGAGATAAGGCCAGAACTAGATGAAACTTCAAATAATGTGATCAAGGTGATTGTGGATGCATACAAACAGAAGGGGTCTCGGGTCAACTCTGCTTTCTACCAAGCTCTGATGGGAAGCGGGGAATAATCAACGCTCTACATAAAAACAAAATAGGAAGCAGAATTAAAGATTCAGATAACAGTAGAAGAATGGTATCAAATGTGTGAAACACAATGTCCTTCCACAAGCTCACTAGTATGGAAATAATTTTGCTGGAAGAATCTATCTCGCTTTTTTATAAGCAGCCAACTTGCTGTCCAACAACACTGTTGGAGGCTGTGTGGGAGTACGGAGGCAGACCACTCACATATTTTCTGGAACTGTGTAAAGATAAGGCCATACTGGGAAAATGTTAATGCAGCTGTAAAAAATATCTTGGGTTATAAAATCCCAAATACCTGCCATGGGATGTATCTGGGGCGTATTAAAGATATTGTAAAAATAAAAGATACATATTTGATTAAAGTTTTGCTTGCAGCAAGTAAGAAGGCCATTACCAGGCAGTGGCTTAATGAAAAAGTCCAAAACAGGAACAGTGGTTAGAAATTGTGCGAGACATATTTAATATGGAGAAATTGACATATTCCTTGAGAGTCAAGGAGAATTCATTTGAGAAGATCTGGGAATAATGGACCATTTATTTGAGCCATGACACCAATTAGATAAATGGCGAGCTAGATATGGGAAGATTGCGATATATAGAACTAGATGGTATGTTTGTATGAATATTGAATTATCTCCAGATAACTAATAAATGTAATGTTTTTTCTTTTTTTAAGTTCGTAAAGTGAACCACACGGTCTTATTCCAATTTTTTTTATTTATTTACTTCTTTTTTTTCCCCTATCTACTTATTTTTTTATTTTGATTGTTGTTTTTTTTACTTTGTTTTATTTATGGTGATGGTGTTGCACGGTTCTGTATATATCTCTTAAAAAAAAAAAAAAAAAAAGAAATTGACCATTTGACCGCGTGGGCAGAGGATACTGATGCAGTCTCCGATTATAACGGGAGATGGCGCTGCCGTACCTTACATCTGTGATGAAGCTCAACACGGCCAATTCTGAAATGGGTCAAACGCAATATTGTGTCTGAGCTCACGTACAGGCCAGACCAGCAATAATTGGATTATTTTCCCCTTGTAGGATATATTTGGGATCCAGTTGTTTTGTAATAATCAATCATACAAACTGATGTTTTTTTTGAAATATTCGAGACACTTAACATAATTTAGATTCCACACCTTCCCTGTTGAAATATGTCTGGATATGTGGTCAAGGCCTTTGCGTGATGTGATTTCGGTTTGAAACCATTGCTTATCTTCACTTCCTTCACCTTTGCAGGGAGCGAATAGGAGGAATCTTTCACTGCATAAAAATATTCTTCTTTCACAGTTTTCCGATTCAGCCACGGTTTAACCAAAGCTTGAGAGGTAACCTCTCCGCTTACTCGATACTTCGTTCTTTGAAACCCCACATATATCACAGGTTTCTGCTCACTACTCTGTCATATGCTGAGATAATAGAGCAGCTGGGCTTGTACACTCTGGAGTTTAGAAGGATGAGAGGATATCTCATTGAAACATATACGATTGTTAAGGGTTTGGACACGCTAGAGGCAAAAAACATGTTCCCGATGTTGGAGGAGTCCAGAACCAGGGACCACAGTTCAAGAATAAGGAGTAAGCCATTTAGAACGGAGACGAGGAAATACCTTTTCTCACAGAGAGTGGTGAGTGTGGAATTCTCTGCCTCAGAGGGCGATGGAGGCAGGTTCTCTGGATGCTTTCAAGTGAGAGCTAGATAGGGCTCTTAAAAATAGCGGAGTCAGGGGATATGAGGAGAAGGCGGGAATGGGGTACTGATTGGGGATGATCAGCCATTGAATGGCGGTGCTGGCGCGAAGGTCCGAATGGCCTCCTCTTGCACCTATTGTCTGTAGTCTATTGTCTACTCTCGCGATATATCTTTCTACCTTTGCAGATGTGTGCTCACGAACCCAAAGTCCTTCGGTTCCTGCGCACTTTGAACCCACATTGCCTCCCCCTCCCTCTCCCCTCCACACACGAGGCAAACTATACAAGCTGATACTTCTCTGTGATAGATTTCAGCCATCATTTACCTACTCATTCTCCTGTCATATTGAAGTTTGAAGTGCTCGCTGAGTACTCTCTCTCTCTCTCCTGCGTGTAAGCCGCTATTCCATCATGATTGTTGATGTGAATATATTGCTGTTGGTACAGAACACAACTAGTTATGGGGATAGAGGAAAATTAAATAATTGGCCAAAATGCTCGTGCATACTGAATGTGAATAATGAGAATGTTACCTCCGGGAGAGCCTTTAATATTTTTTTTGGACAAACATGAAGACAGTTGCAAACAGGATTTTGTACATTTGAGTGGATTTTGGTTCCAGGCATTTAGCCCCAGGTTTTCCATCTGTCCAATTTGCCAAGGTGTTGAGTGTCAATGAAAGTCATAAAGATTTAAACAACGACGCATGACATAAATAACTGAACATTGTTCTCTTAAAAGAAACAAACAGAAAATACAATTACAACTCATTTTAAACTGAGAAATCTTGTTTGCAGAAACATCGCAGACACGTGGCCTGTGACAGAAAATACACAGGAATAAATGATACATAAATTATACATGTACATCAGAAATAAAGAAACAAGATTGCGGCCAAAAACATAATAATAATAAAACATGTCGATAGTGTACAAGTTTTGGGGCATAGTGTCCCGTTATCGAGGCAAGATTAGGGTTATGTAGGTCCTTCCAAAAGCTAGATAGTTGTAGGCAAGTAACTGTTCTTGAACCGGGAGATGTACTTTCTGTAGTAGATCTGTAAAAGTTGGTTGGAGTATTTGGAGACAAAGTATTTTTTAAAATTCTTTGAAAGTAGAGGCATTGGCGCTCATTCGCGGATGCATTTGTTTGCTGGGCCCGGTGTTAATGCCTAGAATTTAAAGCTTATAACCCTCTTCACAACTGCTCCACTAAAACAAACTGGCCTGAGGTCCCCGGACTTCCTCTTTCTGAAGTCAGCGACCAGTTCCGTCTTGTTGCTTTGCAGCGAAAGGTTGTTGTTCTGACACCACTCAACCAAGTATTCCGTCTCTCTTCTCTATGTTGACGCAGCACCATCAATGATTCATCCAAATAGAATGGTGTTGGGGGTGGATCAATAGATGACTTTGGAACTGTGCTTCATTCCATGTGTGTACAGGAAGTAGAACAGGGTGCAAAGCACGCAGCCTTGGAATGCACTGTGTTGCTGGTCAATGGGGAGGAGATGATGTTCTAATGGTGACTAATGGTGACTTGTCCAGGTCACCCTGCAGCCTCCTAGCATCCTCCTCGCAACTCACACTGCCACCCAGCTTTGTGTGATCCGCAAACATGGAGAGGTTACATTTAATTCCTTCATCATCGTCAATATATCTTGTAAATAACCGAGGTCGCATCACCGATCCTTGTAGCACCCCACTAGTCACTGCCAGCCATTGTGAAAAGGACCCGTTAATTCTTATTCTTTGCTTCCTGTCTGCCATACTGTTCTCCATCCATATCAATACCCTACCCCCAATGTTACCATGTTATTTACCATATCAACCTTCGATTCATCACCTTATCAAATGCCTCTTCGAAATTATATCTGCCTGGCATGGTACTTCTTCAAAGCCTTTGGTTAAATTGGTGAAACATCGTTCATGAATTCATAAATTGTAGGAGAATTAGGCCATTCGGCCCATCAATTCTACCCCGCCATTCTATCACGCTTGATTTATCTTTTCTTCTCAACCCCATTCTCCTGACTTCTTCTCATAACCCTTAACACTGTTACTAATCAACAACCACTCAATCTCCACCTTAAAAATATCCATCGACTTGGCTTACACAGCCTCCTGTGGCAACGAATTCCACAGATTCACCACCCTCTGTCTAAAGGAATTCCTCCTCATCTCCTTTCTAAATAGACGTGCTTTTATTCTGAGGCTTTCACCTCTGGTCCTAGACTCCCCCGCTCGTCGAAACATCCACTCCACATCCACTCTATCCGGGCCTTTCACGATTCGGTTAATTTCAATGAAGTCTCCCCCTAACTTCTATGTAACTTCTATTCCTGGTTTTATTCTATTTAAAATATTTTATTTGATTGCTTTTAGTTTTGTAATTATTTTATCTGAATAATCTAGTAATCGTTTTACATCTACATGTCATTTTATATGTGTTTCTTTCAAATGCTTTAAATGCTTTATGTAAAGCACTTTGAATTACCTTGTTGTTGAAAGGTGCTATACAAATAAACTTGCCTTGCCTTGCCTTGCCTTGCCTTGCCTTGCCTTGCCCCCTCTCATCCTCATAAACTATATAGCGAGCACGGACACAGTGCTGTCAAACGCTCATCACATGTTAACCCAATTATCCCTGGAATCATCTAGGAAACGTCCTCTGGACCCTCTCCAACGCCAGCTCATCCTTCCTCAGATTGGAGCCGAAAACTGCTCACCACACTCCAAATGCGGTCTGACCAGTGCCTTATAAAGGCTCAGCATTACATTCCTGTTTTTGTATTTTGTTTTTGTGTTCTGGCCCTCTCCAAAGAAATGCTTTCCTTACTGCCGACTTGTAAATTAACTTCACCCACCCTGCACCAGCACTCCCAAGCCCCTCTGCTCTCATTTCTAAATCATCTCTCTTTCTCAACAACATTTGGACTTTTGCGAGATAACCTGGATCATTTTGTCAGTACCCTTTATATCGATTTGGTAACAGCTTGCAATATTTCTCCAGGACAGATGTGCAACCAACTGGCCTGCGGTGGACGACTTTCTGTCTCCCTTTCTTGAGGATAATGAATACCAAGGAACGTCCATGGTAATTTTGAAATAAGAAAAACTCAAAGCAATGAATTCAGCGCTGCAATGGAATGAATTAAGACTCTAGAATGAAATACAATACATCTTAACGCCCTGTCAGCCCATGTCTCTATCGACTTCCTAATGATTGCAACTTTTGTGAGTTTGTTTCTTGCTTCCGTGTCTGCAGCCGCTTCTGGGATGTTAAGTCCATGTTCTGTGGAGCAGACCGAAGAAAAATTACCATTTAAATTATCTGTCATCTCCATATTCCCCTTTAATTATACGGCTGCGAATGATTTGTAGGAAAAGGACAAATGTATTATTTTATAATTATTTGGGAGCTTAAGGTGATAAGTGTAAAGTCTGTACAGTCCCACCATTCAACACAGCTGACCCCTTTTACTCAGTAAATAAGAGCCTGCTCTCACACAACAGTTCCCGTCTGAGTCTCAAAGCTTCTCTCCCATTTACCCCTATACAGCATTCCCTCACCCTCACATTTCTACTTTAATTAATGATGTATTGTTCTTCCCATGCCCTTCAATTCGACAGTCTGAAGCGTCAACATCTTCTCGTTCACTCTCACTGTGATGAAGACATATTAACAGCCGTTTAATTTCACCATTAAAGTGGACACTTTAATCCAATGAAGGGGCTAGTGGTGGAATGGTGCCTTGCGATATTACTCAATTGCGAATTATTTGTGGGGAAAGGACAAATGTTTTATTTTATAATTATTTGGGAGCTTAAGGTGATTAGTGTAAAGTCTGTACAGTCCCACCATTTAACACAGCCGACACCGTTTACTCAGTAAATAAGAGCCTGCTCTCACACAACAGTTCCCGTCTGAGTCTCAAAGCTTCTCTCCCCCTCCCCCCACCGCCGTTGAGTTCACCGTTGTCTGCTATTCTCCTCCCACTTAATACAACATGAATATTTCTTTCTCCCAAAGGGCTGGAGCTGCAGAAATATCATTTTACACCCAGCCAATAATTCAGTGAATTGATGTCACGTGGATAAAGATTTGCATGAATGATTAATAATTAGTGACTGAAGACTTTAAAAGAGAAACTTCGAAAGGGCTCAAAACCGCGCTTGTGCAGCAAAATATTCCTTTATCACCTTCAACATGGCTGAATGGGTTTGGGTTCTCGCCTTGGTGACCTGTTTCCACTGTGAGTAGAGCGCAGAATGATTAATGCTGTATCGTTTTACATTCTGCTGTGTTTTTTTCTAATGGTTCTGTATATTTATCTGTTATTTCTATCAGCTATAAACGCGGAGACTACCTTGACTCAGATCCCGTCTATATCAAAATCGCCGGCAACAACCGTCAAAATCACCTGTACATTGTCAGGGGGCAGCATCGGTAGCTTCTACACGAGCTGGTACTGGCAGAAGCCGGACAGCAGCCCTGTCCTCGTGTGGTATGGAAACTCCAGAGGCACCGGTATTCCAGACCGATTCACGGGATCCTTGGACTCATCCACGAACCAAATGCATTTAACCATCACCAACGTGCAATCGGAGGACGCGGCCGATTATTACTGTGCTGTGTGTGACTCCAGTACATACAAATCCACCTTCGGGAGAGGAACCAAACTGAATCTAAGCAGTAAGTAAAGTATTCACGGTGTGAAACAGCAAATCGTTGAACTTGGGTTTTGCTTTCCATCATAAATCCTCGGTAGAAAGATCCTATTAAACCAAAGTAGACAGAACGCGTCAGCCAGCATCTCCGGTAGACGTATAGATGGGTAACGGTTTGTGTCGGAACCTTTGCGAGACTTTCCCGAACGGAAATATCATCTTTCTTTGTCCTCCAGAGATGCTGTCTGACCCGGTTGGATTACTTCAGCACTTTGTGTTGTACTCAAGATGCCAACATTCGCGGTTCCTTGTTTCTCCTACGTGAACTTGTTTTTTTTTAATATAATTCTTTACCTCCATCCCTACAACACTCCGGGAAATCTGCGCTCATCTATCCGTGGCTTCTTGACCATCGTGGAATTTAACGCCTTCACAGACTGACAGCTGTGCTTCAAAGTTTCATTAGCTTACAGTATATTGTGGACACTGAGAATACCAACTCTGAGAGTGGGCCAAATAGAATCATTGAAAGCATCCAAAGGAAAGTTAATAAACATTTGGCAAGGGATGTCGGTGAATTTAAATGGGATAGTTTTGAAATTGCAAATACCCATTAGGGCAAATTGCGTGAAGTTGATTTCTGGTCGTTTTAATGATACCATGAGGCTGAAGTGGCGTTTACACAGGTTTACACGCGCTCCCTACAACAGCGCTAAAACTAATTGTCAGGGAAACGGTAAAAAACAAAATTTAAACGCTTCGCACGGCAGCATTTCAATTCCCTTTACGCGAAAGTGTGGAGGATTGTTGGAAGTCTGATTCAGCTCCGAAATTAAAAACAAGAGCAGAACCGGATTCGGGTTCATTTCTCGTTCAGCGAGCCATTGCCAACTTTGCTGATCACATTTGTGTGGATATGCCGTCAGACTCTTTGTACCCTTGACCCTTGTAGAACCTGCAAGGGATTTTGATGCTGGTTCTCCGATTGCCATGGAGTGTATGATATAGCAGAAAACGCAGACTGTTCATTATGCTGTTAAACATGATCCCTCTGATTGTTGATTTTTTGTACGGGCAGGCGGTTGGTAGACCGACATGTCACAAAGCTCAAAAGAGCGAGACATCATTTTGCCATTTTCGGATAAATTAATGCAGAAATGGGCACAGGTGTATACGAGGTTATTGCAGAATTGCCTTGAATCGTACGATTGGAAGGAAATAGTACAGCGTCTTTAAATTCAGCATTAGCTTGAAATGTTTTATAAAGTCCGAATATGTTGGATGTTAAACCCAGAGCTGTCTGGACATGTGTCAGAAGGAATTTGAATCCGACCAAAACATTTCTTTAGTTTTACCTTTCATTTTTCTGACCGCCACCATCATTGAATCATGGACTTTCTGGACGATGTGGAAGATTCACTAATAAGTAACATTCTAAAGACTATTCCGGGATAGAATTGGGATTACTATTTAAAGAAGCATTAATTTGGAAATGCTGCTCATTCTGCCAGGATGAGCTGTAATTCCATTTTTTCTGCCCGTTTCCATGATCTGTAGCAAATCGTAAGTTATATGTTTTACCAAACCTCGGATATACCCCCATAAAAATTAACTTATCATGATTCTGCTGTATAAAATGAGGTTTATAAATGAACAGTAATTTTAAAGCCAGTGCAGTACACGGCCATAGAGCCACGGAGTTATGCAGCGGTGGAACAGTCCTTCAGTCCACTTATTTCATGCCAACCGTGGTGCCCAACTCGAGCTGGTCCCATTTGCGCGTGTCAGGCCCATATCTCTTTGAACCTTTCTTATCCAAGTATTAATTCGAATGTTTATTTAAATGGTGTTATTGTACCTGCCTCATCAACTTCTCTGGGGAACTCATTCCATGGAATCAACGCATTATGTGTACAAATGTTGCCCTGAACAATTTTTCATTCTCTTACTACGGGGAAAAGATTCCATGCGCTAACCCTATGTATTCCCCCTCACGATTTTGTACACCGCCTTGCGATCACCCTAAGGTCTTCTACACACCAAGGACTAACTGATAAATAATTCACGTATTTATTTCAATTCTTTATTTCCAGGTCCGCGCTCCCCCACCGTTTCCATTCTGGCGTCATCAATAGGTGAAGTCACCGCAAAAAGTACCGCCACCCTGGTGTGTTTGGTGAGCGGGTTCAACCCGGGCGTTGTGGACATTGAGTGGACCGTGGACGGCAGTGCGAGAAGTGACGGCGCTGCGACCAGCCGGGTCCAGCAGGAGAAGGACAACTCGTTCAGTGCGAGCAGTTACCTGACTCTGCCAGCCGCCTACTGGAACTCACACCAGCTTTACTCCTGTGTGGTTAAACACGAAACCCAGGCAACCCCGATTAAGGCCAACATCGCCAGATCCAGTTGCCTCTAATTCAAAGAATCAAATTACCGATTTGCTACATTTCTTTGTAAATTAATCCAATATTCAGATATCGAATGTTCGCTTTAACAGGGTAGTTGTTCAAACGCAGCACGTGTGCATTTTGTTGCCGTGAATGCGCTGTCCGTATTTTACGGTGAACTGACAAACAATAAAGTAACATTTAATGCAATAAAACTGATTATTCTACTTACGATGCATCGTTGTCATTTTCTGTGCAAATGTCCTTGCCTTCAATAGAATGAAAACAATAATGTCCGATGATGCCAGTGTGTATAAACTGGCATTTTGTGAAAGTTCGTAATATTTCAAATAAAGTGCGTTTTCATGATTGATGGTGATCCATGTGTTAGGACAGCTGAAGGGACCGTTTGCAAGTACCCCCCAGATTGAAGAAATTAGGTGCCAATCCGTGTCTCCTATTTTGGATATCCCAGAAATACGGAAGTGCAGTCTTGGCATTACGCTAATATGCTTGAAGTACCCAAATGTATCCAATCGATCCGCAATAAATATCACAATATATCAGTGTTTATACCATGAAAAACGCGATGACGTGTGGGTTGACGAATTAGTTAACCGCGGCATTACCGGGGATTTTAATCAGCTCAACATTAATCACCAGAAGTGGTCATATATTTAAACAGTATAACGAGAGGAACACATTTCAGGCTCGTAGGGGTGAGCGCTAGGGGGGGCTTGAAAGGGGGGATTTGCAACAACAATTAACCGGAGTAAAAGTAGTTACTTCGCAATTCCCAGAAATGGGATAAACAGCTTTCGGGACATGGCAACTGCTTGGATATTCTTCTCTGGGAATAAAAAAAACATGTTTATCAGGGGGAATAAATTGTGAAAATCTGGGGGAAATCTGCTTCCGATGTGGGTATGTCCTATCTGGAGAGACCCTCCACTACGATGTCAATTTCCAGTAGTACAATAACAGGTTGGGGACGTGTGCTGTCTATTTTTACCCCATCCCTTCCTCCACGGTTATCATTCACTCCCTTTCCCCCTTATTTTGTGGCTGATTTCATTTCTTGTTCCTTTTCACCCACAACCTTTGCCAATTAACCCCCCGCCCCCATCTGCTAATCAACCCCCTCTCACATGTATCCACCGATCTATCACTTGGCCAGCTGTATCGCACCTCATATATATTTTACACATTTACCTCCTCTGTTCCAGGCGCACGACCTGAAATGATGCCTCGCCATTCTAATCAGATGTTGCCTGACCCGGCGAGTCATGTAGAGTCCAATGGAGAAGTCTTGTTTTGCTGGATTTGTCCGGTATTATGACCACCTCTCTGATCGAATTTACCTCTTCAATCCACTTCTTGTCAGACTTTTCGATGATCTACATTGATATCCTACACCCAGTTGCAAGTCGAACATATCCATGCTTTGTCCCCATTTTCCTACCCCCGCGAGGCTTCCTTTGCTTTTGAAGGGCGACGGGTATTTTGGAAATAGTGGTCAGCGTTTAGTGTTTCATCAACGCGATATTCCTCAACCTACATACGAGCTTGGATATTTGGCCCAGCAAGTTCCACGGCGCCACGTGGTTTATTTACAAGAGGTAGTTCAAACAGGTACTATAACAACATTTAATAAACATTTGGACTGGTACATTGATAGGAAAGGTTTAGAGGGATACGGGCCACCGCGGGCAGGTGGGACTTGTTGGGCCGAAGGGCATTTCACTACTGAATAACTCCTAGTGATACTTTTTTTAAATGAAAATAGGTGCAGGAGTAGGCCATTCGGCCCTTCGAGCCTGCACCGCCATTCAATATGATCATGGCTGATACATGCTTACAGCGGATCTGCAGAAATGATCGGGACCAGTACAAAAAGAAGCCCAGTTGGCAGAGGAATGCGGGGGCTGGTGGGCAGGAGCAATCATCTCTGTACCGTAAAATAAAGTTGTCTGGTTGCTCACAATAACACAAGATGTAGCTTCGAGTAAATGTTCATCCTGCATGAAGTGGCGCTGCATTCGACGATGTTCTGTGGTCCCTGCAGTTATCTTGCTCTTAGATGCTGAATCAACCCAAAAATATTGACATAATCTGCAGCACCTTTGGTATATTTACAGTTCTTGTCATTTATGGGGAGGCAAATGTAAACTGCTTGAAGTGAAAATGCTGGTATTGCCCAAGATGCAATTCGGTGTATTAAAACAATATATCAGGAGCCTACAGCTAGGATTAAGGTAAATGGAAACATATCAAAAAGGATCCAGTTAGAGAGGGGCACAAGGCAAGGATGCTGTCTTTCTCCTACTCTCTTCGTTTTGTATATTGAACCCTTAGCACAAGCAATAAGGCAGGGAGAAGACCTGCAGGGGGTCAAAATTGGGGGGAAAGAACATATAATTGGTTGAGGATATTATTATTTTTCTTGAACGACCAGATATATGTCTCCCAAATCTAATGAACCTATTTTAAACATATGGATACTACTCAGGGTATAAACTGAATATAACAAAAACACAAATTCTTTCATTCAATTATTCTCCATCCCAACAAATCAGAGATGCATATAATCTGAAATGGAATTCTAAAACGATGCAGTATCTTGGTGTAACTATAACCAAAACACTTTCCAACTTGTTTGAAACTAATTATAACTAAATTGAAGAAAACATAAAAAAGGATGTTGAAAGGTGTCGACCCTTCCTCTAGACTTCAGTGCCAGAATACAAACGGTAAAAATGAATATCCTACCTAAACTACTATATTTATTCCAATCTCTCCCAATTAATGTCCCCCGAGATAAATCCATAGCCTGGGATAAAATGATCTCTAGATTCATTTGGAATAGCAAAAAACCAAGAATAAAACTAACATGACTTCAACTGCCGAAAAGCAAGGGTGGAATGGCTTTACCAAATCTGAGGAAATACTTTTATGCAGCTCAACTCAGACCTCTGTTGGTGTAGACCTGATTATGAATCTCCATGGAAAGAAATTGAAAGGAAGATACAGGGTTACCAGATCCAGATTTTAGTGGGAGACTAATATCTGAGAGGGGCTTTGAGACATGCTATGGACCCAATAGTAGCATTTACGTTAGAAATATGTAATGTTGTAGTGGAAAAATACAAATTAAAAAGAGGGGTTCGCGCATTGAAGTGGTTCGCATATGACTCAAAGTTTAAGCCATGGGTGTATGATTCAAAATTCAAAGAATGGGCACAAAAAGGCATAATGGCAATGTATACAGTTTCAGAAAATGTCGAGTTTATGAGCTTCCAAGATTTAAAGTCAAAGTCTGGTCTCGAAAACAAAGATTTTTTTAGATACTTGCAATTAAGAAACTACTTTACAAAAGAGATAAGGCCAGAACTAGATGAAACTTCAAATAATGTGATCAAGGTGATTGTAGATGCATACAAACAGAAGGGGTCTCGGGTCAACTCTGCTTTCTACCAAGCTCTGATGGGAAGCGGGGGAGAAGCAACGCTCTACATAAAAACAAAACAGGAAGCAGAATTAAAGATTCAGATAACAGAAGAAGAATGGTATCAAATGTGTGAAACGCAATGTCCTTCCACAAGCTCACTAGTATGGAAAGAATTTTGCTGGAAGAATCTATCTCGATTTTTTATAAGCAGCCAACTTGCTGTCCAACAACACTGTTGCAGGCTGTGTGGGAGTACGGAGGCAGACCACTCGCATATTTTCTGGAACTGTGTAAAGATAAGGCCATACTGGGAAAATGTTAATGCAGCTGTAAAAAATATCTTGGGTTATAAAATACCAAATATCTGCCATGTGATGTATCTGGGGCATATTAAAGATATTGTAACAATAAAAGATACATATCTGATTAAAGTTTTGCTTGCAGCAAGTAAGAAGGCCATTACCAGGCAGTGGCTTAATGAAAAAGTCCAAAACAGGAACAGTGGTTAGAAATTGTGCGAGACATCTTTAATATGGAGAAATTGACATATTCCTTGAGAGTCAAGGAGAATTCATTTGAGAAGATCTGGGAATAATGGACCGTTTATTTGAGCCATGACACCAATTAGATAAATGCCGAGCTAGATATGGGAAGATTTCGTTATATAGAACTAGATGGTATGTTTGTATGAATATTGAATTATCTCCAGATAACTAATCAATGTAATGTTTTTTCTTTTTTTAAGTTGGTAAAGTGAACCACACGGTCTTATTCCAATTTTTTTATTTATTTACTTCTTTTTTTCCCCCTATCTACTTATTTTTTTATTTTGATTGTTGTTTTTCTTACTTTGTTTTATTTATGGTGATGGTGTTGCACGGTTTTTTATATATCTCTTTAAAACATTAAAAAAAAAAATTGACAATTTGACTGCGTGGGCAGAAGATACGGATGCAGTCTCCGATTATAACGGTAGATGGCGCTGCCGTACCTTACATCTGTGATGAAGCTCAACACGGCCAATTCTGAAATGGGTCAAACGCAATATTGTGTCTGAGCTCACGTACAGGCCAGACCAGCAATAATTGGGTTATTTTCCCCTTGAAGGATATATTTGGGATCCAGTTGTTTTGTAATAATCAATCATACAAACTGATGTTTCTTTTGAAATATTCCAGACACTTAACATAATTTAGATTCCACACCTTCCCTGTTGAAATATGTCAGGATATGTGGTCAAGGCCTTTGCGTGATGTGATTTCCGTTTGAAACCATTGCTTATCTTCACTTCCTTCACCTTTGCAGGGAGCGAATAGGAGGAATCTTTCACTGCATAAAAATATTCTTCTTTCACAGTTTTCCGATTCAGCCACGGTTTAACCAAAGCTTGAGAGGTAACCTCTCCGCTTACTCGATACTTCGTTCTTTGAAACCCCACATATATCACAGGTTTTTGCTCACTACTCTGTCATATGCTGAGATAATAGAGCAGCTGGGCTTGTACACTCTGGAGTTTAGAAGGATGAGAGGATATCTCATTGAAACATATACGATTGTTAAGGGTTTGGACACGCTAGAGGCAAAAAACATGTTCCCGATTTTGGGGGAGTCCAGAACCAGGGACCACAGTTTAAGAATAATGAGTAAGCCATTTAGAACGGAGACGAGGAAATACGTTTTCTCACAGAGAGTGGTGAGTGTGGAATTCTCTGCCTCAGAGGGCGATGGAGGCAGGTTCTCTGGATGCTTTCAAGTGAGAGCTAGATAGGGCTCTTAAAAATAGCGGAGTCAGGGGATATGAGGGGAAGGCGGGAATGGGGCACTGATTGGGGATGATCAGCCATTGAATGGCGGTGCTGGCGCGAAGGGCCGAATGGCCTCCTCCTGCACCTATTGTCTGTAGTCTATTGTCTACTCTCGCGATATATCTTTCTACCTTTGCAGATGTGTGCTCATGAACCCAAAGTCCCTCGGTTCCTGCGCACTATGAACCCACATTGCCTCCCCCTCCCCCTCCCTTCCACACACGAGGCAAACTATACAAGCTGATACTTCTCTGTGATAGATTTCATCCATCATTTACCTACTAATTTTCCTGTCATATTGAAGTTTGAAGTGCTCGCTGAGTACTCTCTCTCTCTCTCTCCTGTGTGTAAGCCGCTATTCCATCATGATTGTTGATGTGAATATATTGCTGTTGGTACAGAACACAACTAGTTATGGGGATAGAGGAGAATAAAATCATTGGCCAAAATGCATACTGAATGTGAATAATGAGAATGTTACCTCCGGGAGAGCCTTTAATATTTTTTTGGACAAACATGAAGACAGTTGCAAACAGGATTTTGTACATTTGAGTGGATTTTGGTTCCAGGATTTTAGCCCCAGGTTTTCCATCTATCCAATTTACCAAGGTGTTGAGTGTCAATGAAAGTCATAAAGATTTAAACAACGATGCATGACATAAATAACTGAACATTGTTCTCTTAAAAGAAACAAACAGAAAATCCAATTACAACTCATTTTAATCCGAGAACTCTTGTTTGCAGAAACATCGCAGACACGTGGACTGTGACAGAAAATACACAGGAATAAATGATACATACATTATACATGTACATCAGAAAGAAAGAAACAAGATTGCGGCCAAAAACATAATAATAATAAAACATGTCGATAGTGTACAAGTTTTGGGGCATAGTGTCCCGTTAGCGAGGCAAGATTAGGGTTATGTAGGTCCTTCCAAAAGCTGGATAGTTGTAGGCAAGTAACTGTTCTTGAACCGGGTGATGTACTTTCTGCAGTAGATCTGTAAAAGTTTGCTGGAGTATTTGGAGGTAAAAAGTATTTCTTAAAAATTCTTTGAAAGTAGAGGCATTGACGCTCCTTCGCGGATGCAGCTGTTTGCTGGGCCCGGGACACGCCATCCACAATGTTAATGCTTAGAATTTAAAGCTGATAACTCTCTGCACCACTGCTCCCCCAAAAACGAACTGGCCTGAGGTCCCCGGACTTCCTCTTTCTGAAGTCAGCGACCAGTTCGGTCTTGTTGCTTTGGAGCGAAAGGTTGTTGTTCTGACACCACTCAACCAAGTGTTCCGTCTCTCTTCTCTATGTTGACGCAGCACTATCAGTAATTCATCCAAACAGAATGGTGTTGGGGGTGGATCAATAGATGACTTTGGAGCTGTGGGTGTAAAGCGCGCAGCCTTGAGATGCACTGTGTTGCTGGTCAATGGGGAGGAGATGATGTTCCACATCCGCACTCGATCACTTGAGGCTAATTCACCAAACAATAAAATGGTGGCTAATCTGATTGTAACCACTGATCTGTAGTCCCATGCACCTCTGGTAACATATCACTACCCCACCTTGTTTATTAGCAATATTTCTACCTTTGGAAAATAATAAAGACTGCTTCAACCACATTTTTAGAAACGGAATTGATGAGGCTTTCTCCATTCTGAGAGATGTGTTTTGTTTCTTCACTTTTTATTTTTGTGTAACCGGTGACGTTTAGTTTTAGATTACCCCAGACGAATTGTCCTCTCCCTTCACATGCTGTTAAGACCCCGCATAATCACCTGTGCTTCAATTAAAGCACCGCTCACGCTTCTAATCGTCGAGCAATTCTTCATTAAACAACTCACTCGTTGCAGATATGGGTCTACTAGTGATAATTTTCTGAAGTGCTTCAAAGGCATTTACATTTCAATAACTCTGCTCGATTCTGCGATGAAGTATAACTGAAACACTAGGACCCTTTCTCTTTTGTATTCGGTTTTTCTGGCGTTAGATGCTAACACTGTTACCTTTCCTAGGTAGTTGTTGTACCTCTTTCTAGCCTGTGGCGAATCCTCACCAACAAATCGAAATAATTCTGCATCTCAAAACACTGAAAATTGTCAAAATGTAAATATGAAGGGCCTCGACCCGAAACGTTAACCATGCCTTCTCTCCAGAGATGCTGTCTGTCCCACTGAGGTACCCCAACGTTTTGTGTCTATATTGTAAAGAACATTCTTTTGTATCCCTTACCCTGCCAAAATTGACATTTCACATGTTCCCACATCCCGCATTTACCAGGCCTTTGCCCATTCACTGGAACTATCCACATCCACGGTGGCCTTGTTTCGTTCTTCATGTCATTAACAAATTCAACAGCCAACATTTTTTTTTTTAGCATTTTTGGAAATTGTGGCTCCAGCAGTGATCTATGAGGCACATCAGTTTCTGCATCTTTCCAACCCGAATTTTGCCTATTTATGCGTGTTCTATGTTTCAAACTAATCGCCCAATGTTCTTTTCTTAACCATAAATACCAAGACTCGTAGAAAATAGGTGCAGGAGTACGCTATTCGGCCCTTCGAGCAGCACCGCCATTCAACATGATCATGGCTGATCATCCAAAATCGGTATCCCGTTCCCCATATCCCTTGGTTCCATCAGCCCTAAAAGCTATATCTAACTCTCTGTTGAATACAACCAGTGATTTGGCCTCCACTGCCTTCTGTGGCAGAGAATTCCACAGATTCACAATTCTCTGCGTAAAAAAAGTGTTTCCGCATCTCTGTCCTAAATGGCCTACCATTTTTTTAAACTAGGACGCCTGGTTCTGGATTCCCCCATCATCGGGAACATTTTACATTCATCTAGTGTATCCAATCCCTTAAGAATGTTATATGTTTCTATAAGAACCCCTCTCATCCAAAATTCCAGTGCATATAAGACCACTCGATCAAATGTCAGTTCCACCACTTTGGGAATTAATCTGGTGAACCTACATTGCACTCCCTCAATAGCAAGAATGTCCTTCCTCAAATTTAGAGAACAAAACTGCACACAATACTCCAGGTGTGGTCTCACTAGGGCCCTGTACCACTGCCGTCGGACCACCTTGTTCCTATACTCAAATCCTCAAGCTATGAAGGCCTACGTGCCATTCGATTTTCTTCACTGCCAACTGCACCTGCAAGCTTTCTTTCAGTGACTGATGTTCAAGGACACCCAGTTCTCGTTTCACCTCCCCTTTCCCAAATTTGACACCATTCAGATAATAATCTGCCTTCCTGATTTTGCCACCAAAGTGGATAACCTCATATTTATCCACGTTATACAGCATCTACCATGCATCTGCCCACTCACCTATCCTATCCAAGTCACCCTGCAGCCTCATAGCATCCTCCATGCAGCTCACATTGTCACCCAGCTTTGTGTGATCAGCAAACTTGGAGATGTTGCATTTAATTCCTTCAGTTATAATATAATTATATAATCGTTAATATATATTGTTAATAACTGAGGTTCCATCACTGAGCCTTGCGGCACTAGTCACTGCCTGCCATTCTGAAAAGGACCCGTAAATTCATACACTTTGTTTCCTGTTTACCATATAGTACACCATCCATGTCAATACCCTACCTCCAATATCACCACATTATTTACCAGATCAACCTTTGATTCCTCACCTTATCAAATGCCTGCTCGAAATTATATCTGCCTGCCATGGTACTTCTTCAAAGACTTTCGGTAAATTGGTGAAACGTCCTTCATAAATTCATAAATTGTAGGACCAGAATTAGGCCTTTCGGCTCACTAATTCTACCCCGCCATTCTATCACGCTTGATTTATCTCTGCCTCTCAACCCCATTCTCCTGACTTCTCCCCATAACCCTTAACACTCTTACTAATCAACAACCAATCAATCTGCACCTTAAAAATATCCATTGACTTGGCTTCCACAGCGTTCTGTGGCAATGAATTCCACAGATTCACCACCCTCTGACTAAAGAAATTCCCCCTCGTCGCCTTTTGTAAATGTACGTCCTTTTATTCTGATGCGATAACCTTTGGTCCTGGACTCCCCCGCTCGTCGAAACATCCACATCCTCTCCATCCAGGAGGGGTGGAGGCGCTCTCTTAAAGTCTACTATCAATTCCACCGTCTTAAGAGCATTGAGCTCCAGGATGTAGCGAAGGCACCAGGACGCCACCTGTGTTACTTCCTGTCTGTAGGCAGATTCCTCCCCAACCCGGATCAGTCCAATCAGGGTTGTGTGGCCCCTGGGATCCCTGGGATCACCCCCGTAAACCTCCTCTGGACCCTTTCCAACGCCAGCTCACCCTTCCTCAGATTGGAGCCCGACACTGTTCACAACACTCCAAATGCGGTCTGACCAGTGCCTGATAAAGGCTCAGCATTACATCCCTGGTTTTGTATTTTGTTTTTGTGTTCTGGCCCTCTCGAAAGAAATGTTACCATTGCATTCGCCTTCCTGACTACAGACTTGTAAATTAACTTTTGGGGAATCCTGCACCAGCACTCCCAAGCCCCTTTGCACCTCCCATTTCTGAATGTTCTCTCTTTGTCAACAACATTTTGACTTTTACGAGATGACCTTATTGATCATTTTGTCAGTACCCTTTATATCGTTTTAGTAACAGCTTGCAATATTTCTGTCTCTCTTCCTTTCTGAAGGAAAATGATCACCAAGGAACGTCCATGGTAGTTTTGAAATAAAAACTCAAAGCAATTAATTCAGCGCTGCAATGAGATGAATTACGATGCTAGGATGAAATACAATACATCTTAACACCCTGTCAGACCGTGGCTCTATCAACTTCCTAATGCAACTTTTGTGAGTTTGTTCCTTGCTTCCACTTCCATGTCTGCAGCCGTTTCTGGGATGTTGTCCGTGTTCTGTAGTAGTGCAGACCGATGAAAAATAACAGTCTACATTATCTGTCATCTCCATATTCCCCTTTACTTTTACCCCAGATCCCCTACTTCATTTTCACTCTATAGGTTGTAATAAAAATGACAGACATTCTTATTATCATGCATTAACACTTCTAGCTGACGTCCAACAATACTTTAATATACTCATTGAATGCTTCGACATATTATTTTACAATTCGCTGTTCAATTTTCTGATTTCCATTCAACTTTGCTCATAGAAATTTTTTTTGCTCGTAGTTTACTTTAACATGTTTAGATAATCGTGGATGTGTCATGCACTTGGATTTTATTTCTTGTGGCACGTGTGTAGTTTCTGTCTTTTGAATGATTACTTTGAAAGCTTCCGTCTACATCTGGCATTTCCGATATTTTAATTGAATTTGCTGGAGGATTTCAAGTTCAAGTTCACATTTAGTGTCACATACACGCACCAATTATGGTACAGTGATATTTGAGTTACCGTGCAGCCATTCAAGTAAAAATAACACAATACATTCAGCTGGCTCCGTTCCATGGCATGCATTTACCCCTATACAGCATTCCCTCACCCTCACATTTCCACTTTAATTAATGATGTATTGTTCTTCCCATGCCCTTCAATTCGACCGTCTGAAGGGTCAACATCTACTCGTTCTCTCGCATTGCGATGAAGACATATTAACAGACTCACCTGTGCCGTTTAATTTCACCATTAAAGTGGACACTTTAAATACAATGAAGGGGCTAATGGTGGAATGGTGCCTTGCGATATTACACTGCGAATTATTTGTAGGAAAAGGACAAATGTATTATTTTATAATTATTTGGGAGCTTAAGATGATTAGTGTAAAGTCTCTACAGTGCCACCATTCACACAGCTGACACCGTTTACTCAGTAAATAAGAGCCTGCTCTCACACAACAGTTCCCGTCTGAGTCTCAAAGCTTATCTCCCCCTCCCCCCGCCGCCGTTGAGTTCACCGTTGTCTGCTATTCTCCTCCCACTTAAAACAACATGAATATTTCTTTCTCCCAAAGGGCTGGAGCTGCAGAAATATCATTTTACCTCGAGCCAATAATTCAGTGAATCGATGTCACGTGGATAAAGATTTGCATGAATAATTAATAATTAGTGACTGAAGACTTTAAAAGAGAAACTTGGAAAGGGCTCAAAACAGTTTGTGCAGCAAAATATTCCCTTATAACCTTCAACATGGTTGAATGGGTTTGGGTTCTCTCCTTGGTGACCTGTTTCCACTGTGAGTAGAGCGCATAATGATTAATGCTGTATCGTTTTACATTCTGCTGTGTTTTTTCTAATGGTTCTGTATATTTATCTGTTATTTCTATCAGCTATAAACGCGGAGACTACCTTGACTCAGATCCCGTCTATATCAAAATCGCCGGGAACAACCGTCAAAATCACCTGTGCATGGTCAGGGGGCAGCATCGGTAGCTACACGAGCTGGTACTGGCAGAAGCCGGACAGCAGCCCTGTCCTCGTGTGGTATGGAAGCTCCACCAGAGGCACCGGAATTCCAGACAGATTCGCGGGGTCCGTGGACTCATCCACGAACCAAATGCATTTAACCATCACCAACGTGCAAACGGAGGACGCTGCCGATTATTACTGTGCTGTGTGGGACAACGGTAAAGACCAATTCACCTTTGGGAGAGGAACCAAACTGAATCTAAGCAGTAAGTAAAGTATTCACGGTGTGAATCACGAATCTTTGAACTTAGGTTTTGCTTTCCATCATAAATCCACTGTAGAAAGATCCTATTAAACCAAAGTAGACAGAACGGGTCAGCCAGCATCTCCGTTAGACGTATAGATGGTCAACGTCTCGTGTCGGAATCTTTGCGAGACTATCCCGAACGGAAATATCATCTTTCTTTGTCCTCCAGAGATGCTGTCTGATCCGTTGGATTACTTCAGCACTTTGTGTTGTACTCAAGCTGCCAACATTCGTTGTTTCTCCTACGTGAATTTGTTTTTTTTAAATAATCCTTTACCTCCATCCCTACAAATCTGCGCTCATCTATCCGTGGCTTCTTGATCATCGTGGAATTTAACGCTTTCACAGACTGACAGCTGTGCTTCAAAGTTGTTAAATTCTGGAATAATCTGAAGGTCTATTTCCCACTTTCTTCCCTGATTTTCACGAAACGTGCTCCTTAAACAGGAATACTGATTCTCTGATATGAGGTATCCTCAAGTGGCGGGTTCCATGTGAGACTGCTGCTATTGGTCACTTTGCTTCAATATAAGCGGAATGCAAACCAAAACTGTTGCCGTTACTTGAACAAATGTTCGGGAAATTATGAGATTACATTAGTTTACAGTATATTGTGGACACGGAGAATACCAACTCTGAGAGTGGGCCAAATAGAATCATTGGAAGCATCCAAAGGAAAGTTAATAAACATTTGGCAAGGGATGTCGGTGAATTTAACTGGGATATTTTAGGAATTGCAAATACCCATTAGGGCAAATTGCGCGAAGTTAATTTCTGATCGTTTTAATTATACCACGAGGGTGAAGTGGCGTTTCGACAGGGTTACATGCGCTCCCTACAACAGCGCTAAAACTAATTGTCAAGGAAAAGGTTAAGAACAAATATTTAAACGCTTCGCACGGCAACATTTCAATTCCCTTTACGCGAAAGTGTGGCGGATTGTTGCAAGTCTGATTCAGCTCCGAAATTAGAAACAAGAGCAGAACCGGATTCGGGTTCATTTCTCGTTCAGCGAGCCATTGCCACCTTAGCTGATCACATTTGTGTGTATATACCGTCAGACTCTTTGTACCCACCTTGTATTACCTGCAAGGGATTTTGATGCTGGTTCTCCGATTGTCACCGAGTGTATGATGTAGCAGAAAACGCAGACGGTTCATTATGCTGTTAAACATGATCCCTCTGAGTGGTGATTTTTTTTTTACGGGCAGGCAGTTGGTAGACCGACATGTCACAAAGCTTCAAAGAGCGAGACATCATTTTGGCATTTTCGGATAAATTAGTGCAGAAATGGGAACACAAGTAATCGAGGTTATTGCTGAAATGCCTTGAATCGTACGATTGGAAGGAAATAGTACAGCGTCTTTAAATTCAGCATTAGCTTGAAATGTTTTATAAAGTCCGAATATGTTGGATGTTAAACCCAGAGCTGTCTGGACATGTGTCAGAAGGAATTTGAATCTGACCAAAACATCCCTTTAGCTTTACCATTCATTTTTCTGACCGCCACCATCATTGAATCATGGACTTTCTGGACCATGTGGAAGATTCACTAATAAGTAACATTCTAAAGACTATTCCGGGATAGAATTGGGATTACTATTTAAACAATCATTAATTTGGAAATGCTGCTCATTCTGCCAGGATGAGTTGTATGTCCATTTTTTCTGCCCGTTTCCATGATCTGTAGAACATCGTATGTTATATGTTTTACCAAACCTCGGATATACCCCCATAACAATTAACTTATCATGATTCTGCTGTATAAAATGAGGTTTATAAATGAACGGGGATTGTAAAGCCAGTGGAACAGTCGTTCAGTCCACCGATCTCATGCCGACCGGGGTGCCCTACTCGAGCTGGTCCCATTTGCGCGTGTCAGGCACATATCTCTTTGAACCTTTCTTATCCAAGTATTAATTCAAATGTTTATTTAAATGGTGTTATTGTACCTGCCTCATCAACTTCTCTGGGGAACTCATTCCATGGAGTCAACGCATTATGTGTACAAATGTTGCCCTGAACCAAAGCCCTCTAATTCTTCATTCTCTTACTACGGGGAAAATATTCCATGCGCTAACCCTATGTATTCCCCTCGCGATTTTGTACACCGCCATGCGATCACCCTAAGGTCTTCTACACTCCAAGGAATAACTGATAAATAATTCACTTGTATTTATTTCAATTCTTTATTTCTAGGTCCGCGCTCTCCCACCGTTTCCATTCTGGCGCCATCAATGGGTGAAGTCACCGCAAAAAGTACCGCCACCCTGGTGTGTTTGGTGAGCGGGTTCAACCCGGGCGTTGTCGACATTGAGTGGACCGTGGACGGCAGTGCGAGAAGTGACGGCGCTGCGACCAGCCGGGTCCAGCAGGAGAAGGACAACTCGTTCAGTGCGAGCAGTTACCTGACTCTGCCAGCCGCCTACTGGAACTCACACGACCTTTACTCCTGTGTGGTTAAACACGAAACCCAGGCAACCCCGATTAAGGCCAATATCGCCAGATCCAGTTGCCTCTAATTCAAAGGATCAAATTCCCGATTTGCTCCATTTCTTTGTAAATTAATCCAATATTCAGATATGGAATGTCCGCTTTAACAGGGTATTTGTTCAAACGCAGCACGTGTGCATTTTGTTGCCGTGAATGCGATGTCCGTATTTTACGGTGAACTGACAAACAATAATGTAACATTTAATGCAATAAAAACGATTATTCTATTCACGATGCATCGTTGTAATTTTCTGTGCAAATTTCCTTGCCTTCAATAGAATAAAAACAATAATGTCCGATGATGCCAGTGTGTATAAATTGGCATTTTGTGAAACTTCGTAATATTTCAAATAAACTGCGAGTTCATGATTGATAGTGATCCATGTGTTAGGACGGTTGAAGGGACCGCTTGCACATACCCCCCCCCCCCCCCCCCCCCCCCCCCCCAGATTGAAGAAATTAGGTGCAAATCCATGTCTCCGATTTTGGATATCCCAGAAATACGGAAATACGCAGTCTTGGCATTACGCTAATATGCTTGAAGTACCCAAATGTGTCCAATCGATCCGCACTAAATATCACAATATATCAGTGTTTATACCATGAAAAACGCGATGAAAAGTGTGGGTTGACGGATTAGTTAACCGCGGCATTACCGGGGTCTTTAATCAGCTCAACATTAATCACCAGAAGTGGTCATATATTTAAACAGTATAACGAGAGGAATACATTTCAGGCTCGTAGGGGTGAGCGCTAGGGGGGACTTGAAGGGGGGCTTCGCAACAACAATTAACCGGAGTAAAAGTAGTTACTTCGCAATTCCCAGAAATGGGATAAACAGCTTTCGGGATATGGCAACTCCTTCGATTTTCTTCTCTGGGAATAAAAAAAAATGTTTAACAGGGGGAATAAATTGTGAAAAGTGATGTACTGTGGCTGGGGGAAACCTGCATCCGATGTGGCTAGGTCCTACCTGGAGAGACCCTCCAGTATGATGTCAATTTCCAGTAGTACAATAACAGGTTGGGGACGTGTGCTGTCTATTTTCACCCCATCCCTTCTTCCACTGTTATCATTCACTCCCTTTCCCCCTTATTTTGTGGCTGATTTCACTTCTTGTTCCTTTTCATCCCCAGCCTTTGCAAATTAACCCCCACCCCCATCTGTTAATCAATCCCCTCTCACATGTATCCACCTATCTATCACGTGGCCAGCTGTATCACACCTCATATCTATTTTCCAAATTTACCCCCTCTGTTCCAGGGGCACGACCTGAAATGATGCCTCGACATTCTAATCAGATGTTGCCTGACCCGGCTAGTCATGTAGAGTCCAATGGCGAAGTCTTGTTTTGCTGGATTTGTCCGGTATTATGACCACCTCTCTGATCGAATTTACCTCTTCAATCCACTTCTTGTCAGACTTTTCGATGATCTACATTGATATCCTACACCCAGTTGCAAGTCGAACATATCCATGCTTTGTCCCCATTTTCCTACCCCCGCGAGGCTTCCTTTGCTTTTGATGGGCGACGGGTATTTTGGAAATACAGGTCAGCGTTTAGTGTTTCATCAACGCGGTATTCCTCAACCACCATACGAGCTTGGATATTTGACCAGGCAAGTTCCACGGCGCCACGTGGTTTATTTACAAGAGGTAGTTCAAACAGGTAATATAACAACATTTAATAAACATTTGGACAGGTACATTGATAGGAAAGGTTTAGAGGGATACGGGCCACCGCGGGCAAGTGGTACTTGTTGGGCCGAATGGGCATTTCCCTACTGAATAACTCCTAGTGATACTTTTTTTAAATGAAAATAGGTGCAGGAGTTGGCCATTCGGCCCTTCGAGCCTGCACCGCCATTCAATATGATCATGGCTGATACATGCTTACTGCGGATCTGCAGAAATGATCGGGACCTGTACAAAAAGAAGCCCAGTTGGCAGAGGAATACGGGGGCTGGTGGGCAGGAGCACTCATCTCTGCACCGTAAAATAAAGTTGCCTAGCTGCTCACAATAACACAAGATGTAGCTTCGAGTATATTTTCATACTGCGTGATGTGGCGCTGCATTCGACGATGTTCTGTGGTCCCTGCAGTTATCTTGCTGTTAGATGCTAAATCAATCCAAAATAGTGACATCATCTGCAGCACCTTTGGTATATTTACATTTCTTGTCATTTATGGGGAGCCAAATGTAAACTGCTTGATGTGAAAATGCTGGTATTGCCCAAGATGCAATTCGGTGTATTAAAACAATATATCAGGAGCCTACAGCTAGGATTAAGGTAAATGGAAACATATCAAAAAGGATCCAGTTAGAGAGGGGCACAAGGCAAGGATGCTGTCTTTCTCCTACTCTCTTCGTTTTGTATATTGAACCCTTAGCACAAGCAATAAGGCAGAGAGAAGACCTGCTGGGGGTCAAAATAGGGGGTAAAGAGCATATAATTGGTCTTTTCGCTGATCATTATTTTTCTTGAACTACCAGATATGTCTCCCAAATCTAATGAACCTATTTGAAACATATGGATACTACTCAGGGTATAAACTGAATATAACAAAAACACAAATTCTTTCATTCAATTATCCTCCATCCCAGCAAATCAGAGATGCATATAATCTGAAATGGAATTCTAAAACGATGCAGTATCTCGGTGTAACTATAACCAAAACACTTTCCAACTTGTTTGAAACTAATTATAACAAAATTGAAGAAAACATCAAAAAGGATGTTGAAAGGTGGTCGACCCTCCCTCTAGACTTCAGTGCCAGAATACCAACGGTAAAATGAATATCCTACCTAAACTACTATATTTATTCCAATCTCTCCCAATTAATGTCCCCCGAGATAAATCCATAGCCTGGGATAAAATGATCTCTAGATTCATTTGGAATAGCAAAAAAACAAGAATAAAACTAACAACACTTCAACTGCCGAAAAGCAAGGGTGGAATGGCTTTATCAAATCTGAGGAAAGACTTTTATGCAGCTCAACGCAGACCTCTGTTGGTGTAGACCTGATTATGAATCTCGATGGAAAGAAATTGAAAGGGAGATACAGGGTTACCAGGTCCAGATTTTGGTGGGAGACTAATATCTGAGAGGGGCTTTGAGACATGCTATGGACCCAATAGTAGCATTTACGTTAGAAATATGGAATGTTGTAGTGGAAAAATACAAATTAAAAAGAGGGGTTCACGCATTGAAGTGGTTCGCATATGACTCAAAGTTTAAGCCAGGGGTGTATGATTCAAAATTCAAAGAATGGGCACAAAAAGGCATAATGGCAATGTATACAGTTTCAGAAAATGGCGAGTTTATGAGCTTCCAAGATTTAACGTCAAAGTCTGGTCTTGAAAACAAAGATTTTTTTAGATACTTGCAATTAAGAGACTACTTTACAAAAGAGATAAGGCCAGAACTAGATGAAACTTCAAATAATGTGATCAAGGTGATTGTGGATGCATACAAACAGAAGGGGTCTCGGGTCAACTCTGCTTTCTACCAAGCTCTGATGGGAAGCGGGGGAGAATCAACGCTCTACATAAAAACAAAATGGGAAACAGAATTAAAGATTCAGATAACAGAAGAAGAATGGTATCAAATGTGTGAAACACAATGTCCTTCTACAAGCTCTCTAGTATGGAAAGAATATTGCTGGAAGAATCTATCTCGCTTTTTTATAAGCAGCCAACTTGCTGTCCAACAACACTGTTGGAGGCTGCGTGGGAGTACGGAGGCAGACCACTCGCATATTTTCTGGAACTGTGTAAAGATAAGGCCATACTGGGAAAATGTTAATGCAGCTGTAAAAAATATCTTGGGCTATAAAATCCCAAATACCTGCCATGTGATGTATCTGGGGCGTATTAAAGATATTGTAAATATAAAAGATACATATTTGATTAAAGTTTTGCTTGCAGCAAGTAAGAAGGCCATTACCAGGCAGTGGCTTAATGAAAAAGTCCAAAACAGGAACAGTGGTTAGAAATTGTGCGAGACATCTTTAATATGGAGAAATTGACATATTCCTTGATAGTCAAGGAGAATTCATTTGAGAAGCTCTGGGAATAATGGACCATTTATTTGAGCCATGACACCAATTAGATAAATGCCGAGCTAGATATGGGAAGATTGCGTTATATAGAACTAGATGGTATGTTTGTATGAATATTGAATTATCTCCAGATAACTAATCAATGTAATGTTTTTTCTTTTTTTAAGTTGGTAAAGTGAACCACACGGTCTTATTACAATTTTTTAATTTATTTACTTCTTTATTTTCCCCAAGCTACTTATTTTTTTATTTTGATTGTTGTTTTTCTTACTTTGTTTAATTTATGGTGATGGTGTTGCACGGTTTTGTATATATCTCTCTTAAAAAAAAAGGAAAATAAATTGATCATTTGACCGCGTGGGCAGAAGATACTGATGCAGTCTCCGATTATAACGGTAGATGGCGCTGCCGTACCTTACATCTGTGATGAAGCTCAACACGGCCAATTCTGAAATGGGTCAAACGCAATATTGTGTCTGAGCTCACGTACAGGCCAGACCAGCAATAATTGGATTATTTTCCCCTTGAAGGATATATTTGGGATCCAGTTGTTTTGTAATAATCAATCATACAAACTGATGTTTCTTTTGAAATATTCCAGACACTTAACATAATTTAGATTCCACACCTTCCCTGTTGAAATATGTCTGGATATGTGGTCAAGGCCTTTGCGTGATGTGATTTCGGTTTGAAACCATTGCTTATCTTCACTTCCGTCACCTTTGCAGGGAGCGAATAGAATGAATCTTTCACTGCATAAAAATATTCTCCTTTCACAGTGTTCCGATTCAGCCACGGTTTAACCAAAGCTTGAGAGGTAACCTCTCCGCTTACTCGATACTTCGTTCTTTGAAACCCCACATATATCACAGGTTTTTGCTCACTACTCTGCCATATGCTGAGATAATAGAGCAGCTGGGCTTGTAGACTCTGGAGTTTAGAAGGATGAGAGGATATCTCATTGAAACATATACGATTGTTAAGGGTTTGGACACGCTAGAGGCAAAAAACATGTTCCCGATGTTGGGGGAGTCCAGAACCAGGGACCACAGTTTAAGAATAAGGAGTAAGCCATTTAGAACGGAGACGAGGAAATACTTTTTCTCACAGGGAGTGGTGAGTGTGGAATTCTCTGCCTCAGAGGGCGATGGAGGCAGGTTCTCTGGATGCTTTCAAGAGAGAGCTAGATAGGGCTCTTAAAAATAGCGGAGTCATGGGATATGAGGAGAAGGCGGGAATGGGGTACTGATTGGGGATGATCAGCCATTGAATGGCGATGCTGGCGCGAAGGGCCGAATGGCCTCCTCCTGCACCTATTGTCTGTAGTCTATTGTCTACTCTCGCGATATATCTTTCTACCTTGGCAGATGTGTGCTCACGAACCCAATGTCCCTCAGTTCCTGCGCACTTTGAACCCACATTGCCTCCCCCTCCCCCTCCCCTCCACACACGAGGCAAACTATACAAGCTCATACTTCTCTGTGATAGATTTCATCCATCATTTACCTACTCATTTTCCTGTCATATTGAAGTTTGAAGTGGTCGCTGAATACTCTCTCCCTCTCCCGCGTGTAAGCCGCTATTCCATCATGATTGTTGATGTGAATATATTGCTGTTGGTACAGAACACAACTAAGTATGGGGATAGAGGAGAATTAAATAATTGGCCAAAATGCTCGTGCATACTGAATGTGAATAATGGGAATGTTACCTCCGGGAGAGCCTTTAATATTTTTTTTTGGACAAACATGAAGACAGTTGCAAACAGGATTTTGTACATTTGAGTGGATTTTGGTGCCAGGAGTTTAGCCCCAGGTTTTCCATCTATCCAATTTGCCAAGTTGTTGAGTGTCATTGAAAGTCATAAAGATTTAAACAACGACGCATGACATAAATAACTGAACATTGTTCTCTTAAAAGAAACAAACAGAAAATCCAATTACAACTCATTTTAAACCGAGAACTCTTGTTTGCAGAAACATCGCAGACACGTGGACTGTGACAGAAAATACACAGGAATAATTGATACATACATTATACATGTACATCAGAAAGAAAGAAACAAGATTGCGGCCAAAAACATAATAATAATAAAACATGTCGATAGTGTACAAGTTTTGGGGCATAGTGTCCCGTTAGCGAGGCAAGATTAGGGTTATGTAGGTCCTTCCAAAAGCTGGATAGTTGTAGGCAAGTAACTGTTCTTGAACCGGGTGATGTACTTTCTGTAGTAGATCTTTAAAAGTTTGCTGGAGTATTTGGAGACAAAAAGTATTTCTTTAAAATTCTTTGAAAGTAGAGGCATTGACGCTCCTTCGCGGATGCAGTTGTTTGCTGGGCCCGGGACACGTCATCCACAATGTTAATGCTTAGAATTTAAAGCTGATAACTCTCTCCACCACTGCTCCATCAAAAACTAACTGGCCTGAGGTCCCCGGACTTCCTCTTTCTGAAGTCAGCGACCAGTTCGGTCTTGTTGCTTTGGAGCGAAAGGTTGTTGTTCTGACACCACTCAACCAAGTGTTCCGTCTCTCTTCTCTATGTTGACGCAGCACAATCAGTAATTCATCCAAACAGAATGGTGTTGGGGGTGGATCAATAGATGACTTTGGAGCTGTGGGTGTAAAGCGCGCAGCCTTGAGATGCACTGTGTTGCCGGTCAATGGGGAGGAGATGATGTTCCACATCCGCACTCGGTCACTTGAAGCTAATTCACCAAACAATAAAATGGTGGCTAATCTGATTGTAACCACTGATCTGTAGTCACATGCACCTCTGGTAACATATCACTACCCCACCTTGTTTATTAGCAATATTTCTACCTTTGGAAAAAAATAAAGACTGCTTCTACCACATTTTCAGAAACGTAATTGATGAGGCTTTCTCCATTCTGAGAGATGTGTTTTGTTTCTTCACTTTTTGAAGTAGGCGTTTATTTTTGTGTAACCGGTAACGTTTAGTTTTAGATTACCCCAGACGAATTGTCCTCTCCCTTCACATGCTGTTAAGACCCCGCATAATCACCTGTGCTTCAATTAAAGCACCGCTCACGCTTCTAATCGTCGAGCAATTCTTCATTAAACAACTCACTCGTTGCAGATATGGGTCTACTAGTAATAATTTTCTGAATTGCTTCAAAGGCATTTACATTTCAATACTCTGCTCGATTCTGCGATGAAGTATAACTGAAACACTAAGACCCTTTCTCTTTACTATTCGGTTTTTCTGGCGTTAGACGCTAACAGTGTTACCTTTCCTAGGTAGTTGTTGTACCTCTTTCGAGCCTGTGGCGAATCCTCACCAACAAATGGAAATAATTCTGCATCTCAAAACACTGAAAATTGTCAAAATGTAAATATGAAGGGCCTCGACCCGAAACGTTAACCATACCTTCTCTCCAGAGATGCAGCCTGTCCCTCTGAGTTACCCCAACTTTTTGTGTCTATATTGTAAAGAACATTCTTTTGTATCACTTACCCTGCCAAAATTGACATTTCACATGTTCCCACATCCCGCATTTACCAGGCCTTTGCCCATTCACTGGAACTATCCACATCCACGGTGGCCTTGTTTCGTTCTTCATGTCATTAACAAATTCAACAGCCAACATTTTTTTTTTAGCATTTTTGGAAATTGTGGCTCCAGCAGTGATCTATGAGGCAAATCAGTTTTTGCATCTTTCCAACCCGAATTTTGCCTATTTATGCGTGTTCTATGTTTCAAACTAATCGCTCAATGTTCTTTTCTTAACCATAAATACCAAGACTCGTAGAAAATAGGTGCAGGAGTAGGCTATTCGGCCCTTCGAGCAGCACCGCCATTAAACATGATCATGGCTGATCATCCAAAATCGGTATCCGTTCCTGCTTTCTCCCCATATCCCTTGGTTCCATCAGCCCTAAAACCTATATCTAACTCTCTTTTGAATACAACCAGTGATTTGGCCTCCACTGCCTTCTGTGGCAGAGAATTCCACAGATTCAAGTTCAAGTTCAAGTGAGTTTATTGTCATGTGTCCCTGTATAGGACAATGAAATTCTTGCTTTGCTTAAGCACACAGAAAATAGTAGGCATTTACTACAAAACAGATAAATGTGTCCATAATGATATAAATATATACACACATGAATAAATAAACTGGTAGTGCAAATAACAGAAAGTGGTTGCTAATAATCAGTGTTTTGTCCGAGCCAGGTTTAATAGCCTGATGGCTGAGGGGAAGTAGCTATTCCTGA
Source organism: Amblyraja radiata (assembly GCF_010909765.2). Classification (NCBI taxonomy): domain Eukaryota; kingdom Metazoa; phylum Chordata; class Chondrichthyes; order Rajiformes; family Rajidae; genus Amblyraja; species Amblyraja radiata. The sequence goes on along the minus strand of NC_045980.1, from coordinate 26,904,699 downwards.
ACCTGGTTGTTGCAGTCTTCAGGCTCCTGTACCTTCTACCTGAAGGTAGCAGGGAGATGAGTGTGTGGCCGGGATGGTGTGGGTCTTTGATGATACTGCTAGCCTTTTTGAGGCAGCGACTGCGATAAATCCCCTCGATGGAAGGAAGGTCAGAGCCGATGATGGACTGGGCAGTGTTTACTACTTTTTCTAGTCTTTTCCTCTCCAGGGCGCTCAAATTGCCGAACCAAGCCACGATGCAACCGGTCAGCATGCTCTCGACTGTGCTCCTGTAGAAGTTAGAGAGAGTCTTCCTTGACAATCCGACTCTCCGTAATCTTCTCAGGAAGTAGAGGCGCTGATGAGCTTTTTGATAATTGCGTTAGTGTTCTCGGACCAGGAAAGATCTTCAGAGATGTGCACGCCCAGGAATTTGAAGTTCTTGACCCTTTCAACCATCGACCCGTTGATATAAATGGGGCTGTGGGTCCCCCTCCTACTCCTTCCAAAGTCCACAATCAGTTCCTTGGTTTTGCTGGTGTTGAGGGCCAGGTTATTGCGCTGGCACCATATGGACAGTTGCTCGATCTCTCTTCTGTACTCTGACTCATCCCCATCAGTGATACGCCCCACAATAGTGGTGTCGTCAGCAAACTTGATGATGGAGTTCGCACTGTGGTTCGCTACGCAGTCATGGGTATAGAGTGAGTACAGCAGGGGGCTGAGCACGCAGCCTTGAGGTGCTTCCGTGCTGATTGTTATTGAGGCTGACACATTTCCACCAATACGAACAGACTGTGGTCTGTGGACGAGGAAGTCGAGGATCCAGTTGCAGAGGGATGCGCAGAGGCCCAGTTCTGCGAGTTTGGTAACCAGTTTGGAGGGGATGATTGTGTTAAATGCCGAGCTGTAATCAATGAATAACAGCCTGACATATGAGTTTTTGTTGTCCAAGTGGTCCAGTGCGGAGTGGAGGGCCAGCGAGATCGCATCCACCGTTGATCTGTTATGGCGGTACGCGAACTGCAGTGGGTCCAGGTTTTTGTCGATGTAGGAGTTGATTTGCTCCATGATCAACCTCTCAAAGCACTTCATCACCACCGGCGTTAGTGCCACTGGTCGATAGTCATTGAGGCATGTCACCTTACTCTTCTTGGGCACCGGTATAATTGATGCCCTTTTAAAGCAGGTGGGGACCTCAGACCTCAGAAGTGAGAGGTTGAAAATGTCCGTAAAAACTCCCGCCAGTTGGTCCGCACAGGTTTTTAGAACACGACCGGGTATACCATCAGGACCAGGTGCTTTTCGGGGGTTCACCCCTCTGGAGGATTTCCTGACATCGGCCTCTGTGACTGAGACTGAAATGCCATCACAGCGAATGGGGGATCGGGAAGGCACAGCAGTATTCTCCCTGTCAAAGCGTGCGTTAAACGCATTGAGCTCGTCAGGGAGTGATGTTACACCGGCATTCGAGCTGCTTCCTGGTTTTGCCTTGTAGGAGGTGATTGCATTCAGACCCTGCCACAGCTGCCGAACATCTGTCTCGTCCTCCAGTTTGGAGCAGAAGTCCCTTTTGGCATTTTTGATGGCCTTACCAAGGTCGTATCTGGTCTTCATGTAGGCCACTGTATCATTGGAGGTGAATGCCCTGTGTCTGGACTTCAGGAGAGTGCGGATCTCAAAGTTCATCCAAGGTTTCTGTTTGGGAAACACTCGGAAGGTTTTTGTAGGGATGCAATCCTCCACACATTTCTTTATGAAGTCTGTAACGACTGTGGCATATTCGTTCAAGTCCGTTGCCGAGTCCTTGAACATTGCCCAGTCTACAGACTCCAAACAGTCCTGGAGTTGTTAACCATATAACCATATAACAATTACAGCACGGAAACAGGCCATCTCGACCCCTCTAGTCCGTGCCGAACACATAGTCTCCCCTAGTCCCATATACCTGCGCTCAGACCATAACCCTCCATTCCTTTCCCATCCATATAACTATCCAATTTATTTTTAAATGATTCCCCCCCCTCCCCCCCCCCCCCCCGACCAGCTCTGTGCTGTCCTCACTTCTGGGGGTGCGCTCTTTAATTGCTGCTTGTAGGCAGGAAGAAGCAGCACCGCGGTATGGTCGGACTTACCGAAGTGAGGGCGAGGGATAGAACGATAGGCATTCTTGATGGTGGTGTAGCAGTGGTCGAGGGTGTTAGGTCCTCTGGTGCAGCAGGAGACATGTTGGTGGAAGTTGGGGAGTGATTTCTTGAGGTTCGCCTTATTGAAGTCCCCAGCAATGGTGGTAAATGCCTCGGGGTGAGACGTCTGGTGTTTGTTGACCACGGCCTGCAGCTCCTCCAGTGCCAGATGGACGTCTGCCTGGGGTGGGATGTAGACCGCGGTCAGGATAACGGAGGTGAATTCTCTCGGGAGGTAGAAGGGACGGCACTTCACCGCCAGATGTTCGAGGTGTGGAGAGCAGGAGTTGGACAGGACTGCCACATCGGAACACCACGCAGAGTTGACCATGAGGCAGACGCCCCCTCCTCTCCCTTTCCCAGATGCCAGGGTACGGTCCATGCGGTGGATGGAGAACCCTTCAGGCTGGACCGCTGAGTCTGGGTCTGAGTCTGTCTCTGTGAAACAGAACACAGAGCATTCCCTCAGCTCCCTTTGATAAAGCAGTCTTGCCCTTAAGTCCTCCACTTCACTAAGTTCACAATTCTCTGCGTAAAAAAAGTGTTTCCGCATCTCTGTCCTAAATGGCCTACCATTTTTTTAAACTAGGACGCCTGGTTCTGGATTCCCCCATCATCGGGAACATTTTACCTGCATCTAGTGAAACCAAACCCTTAAGAATGTTATATGTTTCTATAAGAACCCCTCTCATCCAAAATTCCAGTGCATATAAGCCCACTCGATCATATGTCAGTTCCACCATCCCGGGAATTCATCTGGTGAACCTACATTGCACTCCCTCAATAGCAAGAATGTCCTTCCTCAAATTTAGAGAACAAAACTGCACACAATACTCCAGGTGTGGTCTCACTAGGGCCCTGTACCACTGCCGTCGGACCACCTTGTTCCTATACTCAAATCCTCTCGCTATGAAGGCCTACGTGCCATTCGACTTTCTTCACTGCCGACTGCACCTGCAAGCTTTCTTTCAGTGACTGATGTTCAATGACACCCAGTTCTCGTTTCATCTGCCCTTTCCCAAATTTGACACCATTCAGATAATAATCTGCCTTCCTGTTTTTGCCACCAAAGTGGATAACCTCACATTTATCCACGTTATACAGCATCTACCATGCATCTGCCCACTCACCCATCCAATCCAAGTCAACCTGCAGCCTCATAGCATCCTCCATGCAGTTCACACTGTCACCCAGCTTTGTGTGATCAGCAAACTTGGAGATGTTGCATTTAATTCCTTCAGTTATAATATAATTATATAATCGTTAATATATATTGTTAATAACTGAGGTCCCATCACTGGGCCTTGCGGCACTAGTCACTGCCTGCCATTCTGAAAAGGACCCGTTAATTCATGCTCTTTGTTTCCTGTTTGCCATATAGTTCACCATCCATGTCAATACCCTACCCCCAATATTACCACATTATTTACCAGATCAACCTTTGATTCCTCATCTTATCAAATGCCTGCTCGAAATTATATCTGCCTGGCATGGTACTCCTTCAAAGACTTTCGGTAAATTGGTGAAACATCCTTCATAAATTCATAAATTGTAGGACCAGAATTAGGCCTTTCAGCTCACTAATTCTTCCCGGCCAATCTATCATGCTTGATTTATATCTCCCTCTCAACCCCATTCTCCTGACTTCTCCCCATAACCCTTAACACTCTTACTAATCAACAACCAATCAATCTGCAGCTTAAAAATATCCATTGACTTGGCTTCCACAGCGTTCTGTGGCAATGAATTCCACAGATTCACCACCCTCTGACTAAAGAAATTCCTCCTCATCGCCTTTTGTAAATGTACGTCCTTTTATTCTGAGGCGATAACCTTTGGTCCTGGACTCCCCCGCTCGTCGAAACATCCACTCCACATCCTCTCCATCCAGGAGGGGAGGAGGCGCTCTCCTAAAGTCTACTATCAATTCCACCGTCTTAAGAGCATTGACTCCAGGATGTTACGAAGGCACCAGGACACCTGCTGTGTTACTACATGCCGGTAGGCAGATTCCTCCCCAACCTGGATCAGTCCAATCAGGGTTGTGTCGTCCCCGTAAACCTCCTCTGGACCATCTCCAACGCCAGCTCACCCTTCCTCAGATTGGAGCCCGACACCGTTCACAACACTCCAAATGCGGTCTGACCAGTGCCTGATAAAGGCTCAGCATTACATCCCTGTTTTTGTATTTGGTTTTTATGTTCTGGCCCTCTCGAAATAAATGTTACCATTGCATTCGCCTTCCCGACTACAGACTTGTAAATGAACTTTTTGGGGAATCCTGCACCAGCACTCCCAAGCCCCTTTGCACCTCTCTTTCTCAACAACATTTTGACTTTTGCGAGATGACCTTATTGATCATTTTGTCAGTACCCTTTATATCGTTTTAGTGACAGCTTGCAATATTTCTGTCTCTCTTCCTTTCTGAATGAAAATGATCACCAAGGAACGCCCATGGTAGTTTTGAAATAAAAACTCAAACCAATGAATTCAGCGCTGCAATGAGATGAATTAAGATGCTAGAATGAAATACAATAAATCTTAACACCCTGTCAGCCCGTGGCTTTATCAACTTCCTAATGATTGCAACTTTTGTGAGTTTGTTCCTTGTTTCCACCACCATGTCTGCAGCCGTTTCTGGGATGTTGCCCGTGTTCTGTAGTAGTGCAGACCGATGAAAAATTGCAGTTTACATTCAGATTCAGATTCAGATTCAGATTCAGAAAACTTTATTGTCTGTCGTAACAGAAAATCTTCTTTGACGTGGCTCAACATACAAACAGGACAATGTACTGATAAGCAGTCATACAACACAGATTTCTGCGAGCACACACACTGTGTATAGATCTTAAAAGCAAGTATAAAGATAAAAAACTGTAAAAATAGACAGAATAAAAGTTGTGGATACGTGTAAAGTGACAGTGCGTCAGGGTTAATTTGTCCATTGTTCATTTTTTATTTAAGCTGTTTATGGCAATGGGTATGACGTGAGTTTTTGTGGATGTTTTTCTTGGATAGGGGGACTTTATATCGGCGGCCTGATGGCAGAAGTTGGAAGGACTTGTGCAGGGGGTGGGTGGGATCCTGCGTAATGAGGTTGGCTTTCCTTTTAACTGCCTGGGTATGAAGTACTGATAATTGATTTTGAGTTTTGCCAGTTATTTTGCTTGCTTGATTGATGATCCGGGAAAGCTTTGATTTGTCTTTGACAGAGGTGAGGGTGAACCAGGATGTGATGTTAAAGGTGAGTACAGATTCTATAAGTGATTTATAGACAGCTGTTAAAATGTCCTGTCTGACATCAAAGCTCCTGAGTTTCCTCAGCAGGAACAGGCGTTGCTGTGCCTTCTTGTACACAGAGTCTGTGTGCTGGGAGAAGGACAGGCGGGTGTCAATCTCTGTGCCCAGGTATCTAAAGGCATCTACCTGCTCAACTGTCTGCTCATTCAGCCTCAGAGGTTCAAAGAGAGGTTGGGGGGAAGATGTTCGCCTCCCCCCACAACACAGCTCCTTGGTCTTGGAGATGTTAAACATTACATTATCCGTCATCTCCATATTACCCCAGATCCCCTACTTCATTGTCCACTCTGTAGGTTGTAATAAAAATGACAGAAATTCTTATTATCATGCATTAACACTTCTAGCTGACGTCCAACAATACTTTAATATACTCATTGAACGCTTCGTCATATTTCTTTACAATTCGCTGTTCAATTTTCTGATTTCCATTCAACTTTGCTCATAGAAATTTTTTTTGCTCTTAGTTTACTACTGTCTTTAACATGTTTAGATAATCGTGGATGTGTCATGCACTTAGATTTAATTACTTGTGGCACGTGTGTAGTTTCTGTCTTTTGAATTATTACTTTGAAAGCTTCCGTCTACATCTGGAATTTCCGATATTTTAATTGAATTTGCTGGTGGATTTCAAGTTCAAGTTCACATTTAATGTCACATACACGCACCAATTATGGTACAGTGATATTTGAGTTACCGTGCTTGCCATACAAGTAAAAATAACACAATACATTCAGCTGGCTCCGTTCCATGGCATGCATTTACCCCTATACAGCATTCCCTCACCCTCACATTTCTACTTTAATTAATGATGTATTGTTCTTCCCATGCCCTTCAATTCGACCGTCTGAAGGGTCAACATCTACTCGTTCTCTCGCATTGCGATGAAGACATATTAACAGACTCTCCTGTGCCGTTTAATTTCACTATTAAAGTGGACACTTTAAATCCAATGAAGGGGCTAGTGGTAGAATGGTGCCTTGCGATATTACACGACTGCGAATTATTTGTAGGAAAAGGACAAATGTATTATTTTATAATTATTTGGGAACTTAAGGTGATTAGTGCAAAGTCTCTACAGTGCCACCATTCAACACAGCTGACACCGTTTACTCAGTAAATAAGAGCCTGCTCTCACACAACAGTTCCCGTGTGAGTCTCAAAGCTTCTCTCCCCCTCCCCCCGCCGCCGTTGAGTTCACCGTTGTCTGCTATTCTCCTCCCACTTAATACAACATGAATATTTCTTTCTCCCAAAGGGCTGGAGCTGCAGAAATATCATTTTACATCCAGCCAATAATTCAGTGAATCGATGTCACGTGGATAAAGATTGACATGAATAATTAATAATTAGTGACTGAAGACTTTAAAAGAGAAACTTGGAAAGGACTCAAAACCGCGCTTGTGTAGCAGAACATTCCTTTATCACCTTCAACATGGCTGAATGGGTTTTGGTTCTCGCCTTGGTGACCTGTTTCCACTGTGAGTAGAGCGCATAACGATTAATGCTGTATCGTTTTACATTCTGCTGTGTTTTTTTCTAATGGTTCTGTATATTTACCTGTTATTTCTATCAGCTATAAACGCGGAGACTACCTTGACTCAGATCCCGTCTATATCAAAATCGCCGGGAACAACCGTCAAAATCACCTGTACACTGTCAGGGGGCAGCATCAGTAGCTGGTACACAAGCTGGTACTGGCAGAAGCCGGACAGCAGCCCTGTCTTCGTGTGGTATCAAACCTCCACCAGAGGCACCGGAATTCCAGACAGATTCACGGGATCCGTGGACTCATCCACGAACCAAATGCATTTAACCATCACCAACGTGCAATCGGAGGACGCTGCCGATTATTACTGTGGTGTGTGGGACAACAGTAAATACACCTTTGGGAGAGGAACCAAACTGAATCTAAGCAGTAAGTAAAGTATTCACGTTTTGAAACAACGAATCGTTGAATTTGAGTTTTACTTTCCATCGTAAATCCTCGGTAGAAAGATCTAAGTAAAAGATCTAAGTAAACCTAAGTAGAACACAACGGGTCAGGCAGCATCTCAGATAGACGTATGGATAGGCAACGTCTCGTGTCGGAACCTTTGCGAGACTTTTCATCGATCTCTTCATCTATCTATGTCCTCCAGAGATGCTGTCTGATCCGCTGGATTATTTCAGCACTTTGTGTTGTACTCAAGATGCCAACATTCGCGGTTCCTTGTTTTTCCTACGTGAACTTGTTTTGTTTAAATATTATTTTACCTCCATCCCTACAACACTCCGGGAAATCTGCGCTCATCTATCCGTGGCTTCTTGATCATCGTGGAATTTAACGCTTTCACAGACTGACAGCTGTGCTTCAAAGTTGTTAAATTCTGGAATGATCTGAAGGTCTATTTCCCACTTTCTTCCCTGATTTTCACGAAACCTGCTCCTTTAACAGGAATACTGATTCTCTGATATGAGGTATCCTCAAGTGGCGGGTTCCATGTGAGACTGCTGCTATTGGTCACTTTGCTTCAATATAAGCGGAATGCAAACCAAAACTGTTGCCGTTACTTGAACAAATGTTCGGGAAATTATGAGATTTCATTAGCTTACAGTATATTGTGGACACGGAGAATACCAACTCTGACAGTGGGCCAAATAGTATCATTGGAAACATCCAAAGGAAAGTTAATAAACATTTGGCAAGGGATGTTGGTGAATTTAAATTGGATATTTTTGAAATTGCAAATACCCATTAGGGCAAATTGCGCGAAGTTGATTTCTGATCGTTTTAATGATACCTTCAGGGTGAAGTGGCGTTTCGACAGATTTTCATGTGCTCCCTACAACATCGCTAAAACTAATTGTCAGGGGAAAGGTTAAAAAACAAAATTTAAACGCTTCGCACGGCAGCATTTCAATTCTCTTTACGCGAAAGTGTGGAGGATTGTTGCAAGTCTGATTCAGCTCCGAAATTAAAAACAAGAGCAGTACCGGATTCGGGTTCATTTCTCGTTCAGCGAGCCATTGCCACCTTAGCTGGTCACATTTGTGTGGATATGCCGTCAGACTCTTTGTACCCACCTTGTATAACCTGCAAGGGATTTTGATGCTGGTTCTCCGATTGCCATCGAGTGTATGATGTAGCAGAAAACGCAGACTGTTCATTATGCTGTTAAACATGATCCCTCTGATTATTGATTTTTTTTACGGGCAGGCAGTTGGTAGACCGACATGTCAAAAAAGCTTCAAAGAGCGAGACATCATTTTACCATTTTCGGATAAATTAATGCAGAAATGGACACACGTGTATACGAGGTTATTGCTGAATTGCCTTGAATCGTACGATTGGTAGGAAATAGTACAGCGTCTTTAAATTCAGCATTAGCTTGAAATGTTTTTTAAAGTCCGAATATATTGGATGTTAAACCTAGAGCTGTCTGGACATGTGTCAGAAGGAATTTGAATCTGACCAAAACATTTCTTTTGTTTTACCTTTCATTTTTCTGACCGCCACCATCATTGAATCATGGACTTTCTGGACGATGTGGAAGATTCACTAATAAGTAACATTCTAAAGACAATTCCGGGATAGAATTGGGATTACTATTTAAACAAGCATTAATTTGGAAATGTTGCTCATTCTGCCAGGATGAGTTGTAATTCCATTTTTTTCCTGCCCGTTTCCATGATCAAAAGAAAATCGTATGTTACATGTTTTACAAAACCTCGGATATTCGCACAGTGAACATTAACTTATCATGATTCTGCTGTATAAAATGAGGTTTATAAATGAACGGGAATTGTAAAGCCAGTGCAGTACACGGCCATAGTGCCAAGGAGTTATGCAGCGGTGGTACAGTCCTTCAGTCAACCTATTTCATGCCGACCGGGGTGCCCTACTCGAGCTGGTCCCATTTGCGCGTGTCAGGCCCATATTTCTTTGAACCTTTCTTATCCAAGTATTAATTCAAATGTTTATTTAAATTGTGTTATTGTACCTGCCTCATGAACTTCTCTGGGGGATTCATTCCATGCAGTCAACGCATTATGTAAACAAATGTTGCCCTGAACCAAAGCCCTCTAATTCTTCATTCTCTAACTACGGGAAAAGACTCCGTGCGCTAACCCTATGTATACCCCTCGCGATTTTGTACACCGCCATGCGATCACCTACACCTACAGGTCTTCTACACTCCAAGGACTAAGATCCTCGCATATCCAATCTAAGCCTATAGTTCAGGCGTTGGAAACCTGGCACCGTCGGCATAAATCTTGCCTGGAGTCATTCCAGCTGAATCGATTCTGACTTTTAACATCAACTGATAAATAATTCATTTGTATTTATTTCAATTCTTATTTCCAGGTTCGCGTCCCCCCACCGTTTCCATTCTGGCGCCATCAATGGGTGAAGTCACCGCAAAAAGTACCGCCAACCTGGTGTGTTTGGTGAGCGGGTTCAATCCGGGCGTTGTGGACATTGAGTGGACTGTGGACGGCAGTGCGAGAAGTGACGGCGCTGCGACCAGCCGGGTCCAGCAGGAGAAGGACAACTCGTTCAGTGCGAGCAGTTACCTGACTCTGCCAGCCGCCTACTGGAACTCACACGAGCTTTACTCCTGTGTGGTTAAACACGAAACCCAGGCAATCCCGATTAAGGCCAACATCGCCAGATCCAGTTGCCTCTAATTCAAAGGATCAAATTCCCGATTTGCTACATTTCTTTGTAAATTAATCCAATATTCAGATATCGAATGTTCGCTTTAACAGGGGATTTGTTCAAACGCAGCACGTGTGCATTTTGTTGCCGTGAATGCGCTGTCCGTATTTTACGGTGAACTGACAAACAATAATGTAACATTTAATGCAATAAAACGGATTATTCTACTTACGATGCATCGTAGTAATTTTCTGTGCAAATGTCCTTGCCTTCAATAGAATAAAAACAATAATGTCCGATGATGCCAGTGTGTATAAACTGGCATTTTGTGAAACTTCGTTATATTTCAAATAAAGTGCGTTTTCATGATTGATGGTGATCCATGTGTTAGGACAGCTGAAGGGACCGCTTGCACATACACCCCCCCCCCCCCCCCCGATTGAAGAAATTAGGTGCCAATCCGTGTCCCTATTTTGGATATCCCAGAAATACGGAAGTACAGTCTTGGCATTACGCTAATATGCTTGAAGTACCCAAATGTCTCCAATCAATCCGCTCTAAATATCACAATATATCAGCGTTTATACAATGAAAAACGCGATGAAAAGTGTGGGTTGACGAATTAGTTAACTGCGGCATTACCGCGGTCTTTAATCAGCTCAACATTAATCACCAGAAGTGGTCATATATTTAAACAATATAACGAGAGGGATAAAGTTTAGGCTCGTAGGGGTGAGCGCTAGATTCATCTTGAAGGGGGGCTTCGCAACAACAATTAACCGAAGTATAAATTGTGATTCCCAGAAACGGGATAAACAGCTTTCGGCATATGGAAACTGCTTGGATGTTCTTCTCAGGGAATAACAACACATTTTGAACAGGGAGTATAAATTATGAAAAAATATGAAAATTATAAATTATGAAAAAATAAATTATCCCATGTGGTTAAATCCTATCCAAATATACCCTCTAGTGCGATGTTAATATCCAGTCGTAAAATAAATTTATAATTATAAAATATACCACCTAATTGACAATATTGTTAATAACAGGTTGAGGACATCTCCTATCTCCTTTCACCCCTTCCTCCAGGGGTATCCTTCACTCCATTCCCCACTTGGTGCTGATTCCCTGTTCATCCCTAGCCTTTGCCAATTAACCCCCTACCCCCATCTGCTAATCAACCTCTCACATGTATCCACTTATAACTTGGCAGGCTTATCACACCTCATATATATTTTCCAGCTTTCTCCCTCTGTTCCAATTAGTACAGAAGGGTCTCGACCTGAAACGATACCTGTCCATTCCCTAATCAGATATTGCCCGCCCCGGCGAGTCATATAGAATCCAATGGCGGAGTCTTGTTTTGCTGGATCTCTAACCGTGACGGCATTCATGAGAATGTTTCTTGGGATCTGTAATCTCAATGCATCAGTAGCGCATGATGGTTTCAGTCTGAACTTTGGAGTTCATCTGCTCTATCAAATGTATATATTAGTTCTGGTCATACCTGGCTGCTTATTGCTATTCTCTTCTTATTGATGTATATTTCACACGATTTCTTAATTGATGATGTCTTTTGCGCTGGTAATCAGGTGATTGAACCGTTTCCTCAACTAATCCTCCTGTTGTATGTTGCTCAGTTACAGATCGAAACACATCACTTAAATACCGAAATCGAACTTCCAACATTTGTTATATTAATTTCATACCATATTTGCAATCATGCGAACATCGCAATGTTCGGTGATGACATGGTCCATTCAGTGAGTGCTAACGGCCACATTTTCCAGTCCGAAACACCAATTCATGGATTATTTTCAAGCCCATTGATGTTAATGCTTGAGATTAATAATTGAAGCAATGATTTGGAGCTTTGCATTAAAATACGATGGAAAACAGTTACAAATGGCGAGGGATAGTTACTGCTGACATACACAAAAGCACATGTACACACACAAATGGAGGGTAGCTGTCAGGGAAATTGGGAAATCTATTGAGCCGCTCAGAACGACCTCATTTTGTAGCACCGCTGTTGCAATTACAAATTTCATTACTTCGCCATAAGAGCTGCCTCTGTCATTGGACCTATCTTCTGTGTACTTGTACTTAAGTGTTGAACTAATCTTAAGTAGTGAAGACCTCCGCAATACTTGAGAGACATTACTGCCTGTCAAAGCTGCTGATGGCATTCAATGTTTTCGAAAGCATTCATGCAACCATATAAATTAATTCACATTTCGAAACACATCAAAATTAATGAAAATAAAGCTATGTACAAATAGTAAATATAGCTACATACAACAGTAAATCTTATAGATGACAATTGAAAACATTGAAACAATCTCACTTGAGTAAGACACTGCTAGTCACGTCAGTTAACCGTTTCCATCATTGACATTTCTCTCAATTCAAATGAATGGACTTGCTGTTCCGCTCCAGTTTAATGGACAGGTTCCTCAAAATAATTGTTGTTAAGTTCAGCAAATTCCTGCTGCATTGCCAGACTCCATCAAGAGTATACATTTGATCGAAGGTAGATATAATCGGTGAACTAAAATCAGCAAAGGTGATCTCTGTCCGCCGTTTGAACATTCACCGGTAGATGGCATTATTGTCTTACATATGTCTGAAGAAAGTTCTCGACCCGAAACGTCACCCATTCCTTCTCTCCAGAGATACAGCCTGTCCCGCTGAGTTAGTTACTCCAGCTTTTTTGTGTCTATCTTCGGTTTAAACCAGCATCTCTAGTTCCTTCCTACACATATGTCCATACTTGTGAGCATTACAATTTATTGCAGAGATGATATACTCTTCACATTGTGTTTTTGATTTTCTGTTTTTGGATTGAATTCTGTTTTTAATTTGTGTCTCTGTGATGTCTTTATTACTTATTTTATTCCGATTATATGTTTTTATTCCGATTAATCTATGTAAGGTGTCCTTGAGATGTCTGAAAGGCGCCCATTAAATAAAATTTATTATTTTTATTATTATACATTTACAGTCAATTGTATACAATATCACGACAATGATATTTTTGCAAAATCCATATGAAATCTATAAACGTGAACGCATCCCTAATGCATGCAATGGTGTCCATGCCCGTGACCTCATTACACCGATTTAATAGGCGAGTGGTGTTGCATTAATCCTTCGAATTTCTATACTAAAGATTAAGAAATTATGCATGCAATTATGTAAGTCAGATGATTTGACACAGGCACATAGAATATATATATAATCTTAATGGTAAATCAGAGCTTCATATTCTTCAATTTAATATAATGATAAATAGAAGTTATGCAGTGCATACTTTGTCCTACGCGAGTCAAATAAATGGAGGGTAGACATTATTGGTACAAACTCATACTCTGACAGGTAGATGCAGCGTTGTGCTTTCATGTTGTGTTTTGGAGCAAGAGCCTGCAACACTAAACACAATGCTGTCCTAACCATTAGTATTTTATTTCTCAAATAAACACAATTTTATTGATTTTATGCAGAGTGGGCTAAAATAACTGGAAACATTTCAGTCTTGTGTAGGAAGGAACTGCAGATGCTCGTTTAAACCGAAGATAGACGCAAAAAGCTGGTGTAAATCGGCGGGTCAGACATCTCTGCAGCACCCCTGGAGAAAAGAAATAGATGACGTTTCCGGTCGAATCCCATCTTCAATAATTTCCAAAAACGGGCACCTAAATTTTACCATTCAAGTTTCTGACAATGTGTGGGGTATTGGTGAAATCATAATTAGTATTCGAGGAAAACTTTTTTAATTGTGTACATATGCCAATGCATTTGTTATAACGTCATTGCAGATACGCTCCTCTCCTCCCTGCACTCCAGCTTATTGGATGTGTTTTTATCTTGTTTTAACTTGTTTTGGTTGCACTGATCAGGAGTAACTCTCAATGACAATAAAGGCTTATTATTATTATTATTATTATTATTATTATTATTATTATTATTATTATTATTATTATTATTATTATTATTATTATTATTATTATTATTATTATTATTATTATTATTATTATTATTATTATTATTATTATTGACCAAATGCATGTCTTCACCCCAACGCACCCGTTCTATACCCCGAAAAGTTCAGAGTGTTTCAGTGAAACTGATCACTGCGAGCTGAGCCATTGTGACGTCATCAGTTGAAGCTGGTTTAAAAAAATTAATTAAACTTTAATCAGTAATGTTGAGAAATAAAGCATAAAATGTTCAGTGAAGGTGCTCTCTGCCTAGAGGGGAAAATATGAATCGGAATATGTAAAAATCTTGTGAAAGTTGGCATTTCATTAAGCTTTAATCACGAATAACGTGAAATATAGGATGAAATGTTCAGTGAAGCTGACGACTGCCAGCCGAGCCACTGTGACGCCATCAGCGACAGCTGGTCATTTAAAATTCAACATATTTTGATGTTTTTAAACTTTTACTTTTAATCAGTAATAAGGAGAAATAAAGCATAAAATGTTCAGTGAAGGTGCTCTCGGCCTCGAGGGAAAAAATGTCAATCAGAATATGTAAAAATGTAAAAAAGAAATGGTTTCAAGACCTGGTGAGGGGGGAGAAATATACGACGTTGGTATATCCCTTTTAGCTCTTTTTTTTACTTTTAACATATTTTCTGTTTCTTTGTCTCTTTTTCCTTTTCTATGGCTTACTTCTTAACTTTTTCCCCCAATTTTTCGTGTCTAAGGGTCTTTTTTTGATCACTCTTTCACACACTCACTATCCTATCTCATTTTCTTTACCTTTCTGCTTTATAAAGTTTAAAATATGAAGTGGTACAAGAAATGTATTAAGTTATTTTTGGCTTATATTATTGTAATGTACACTATTAATAAATACAATTATATTTAAAAAAAAAAGAATATGTAAAAATGTTATCAGATTCAGATTTAGATTCAGATTCAGATTCAACTTTAATTGTCATTGTCAATGTACTGTACAGAGACAACGAAATGCAGTTAGCATCTCCCTGGAAGAGCGACATAGAATATGATTTCAATAAATAAATAAATCTATTTACATGCATATCGTTATCGTTACCGCGTAGTGTTTTCGAGAAGATGTAAAGACAACCACATATACACACACATATACACACTAACAAGATCAGACTTTTAATAAGGATAGATAGATAGATAGATAGATAGATAGATAGATAGGTAGATAGATAGATAGATAGATAGATAGATAGATAGATAGATAGATAGATAGATAGATAGATAGATAGATAGATAGATAGATAGATAGATAGATAGATAGATAGATAGATAGATAGATAGATACATTTCAATGCCTGATGTCCAATGGGCTTCTTCTCTTGCTCATTTAAACGACCTATAAATAATATCCAAGTCGCTGCTTAGAATGTGCAATATTTTGAAATAACTGACATCTGAGAATGTTTCTTCTTTCGGTTCCCGATATATGGTTCATTGGCCGCAGTCACAGCCTCTCTGAGGAGTGGGGAATTCCCGAAAGCCATCCGTTCATAGTTAAGCTGGTGATGATTTATTGACAGCCTACCAATAAATAACTAAAATGAAAATAGTATGCAAACACTGTTGTTATATTTAGCAAAATGATATCCGATTTCAGTTTTTTCATTGGTGTGAAATATGCCACAGACGTAATGGGCACTATTCAGCACGGGTAAACAAAATCGGAGCTATAAAAAGACAAATACATACATGTACCCTACAGACTTTATTTTGTGACAAAGCTACAGTAGTCCTGACATTTTGTCTTTAATATAGCAGTAATTTATATATTTCACTCCCAGTACAGAGAAAAACTGCGTTATTCCCACCGTATCATCTTCTAGTTTTCCATCTCCAATCATATCAGTAACAGCGAACGGTAAGCAATGTATGTTAAAAACAATCTTAATAAAAGAATAAATGCCATTCCAATGAAACGTTAAAAAAATATTTGCTGTAGTGAATGGTATTTAAGCTGCTGCTGAGTATCCCTTTCATTTTGCTGACTTTATTCCAGATTTCCTGCATCGGCACTGGATTGTGACAAAGATTTTCACAGACATCCTCAAAGTACACGGAAATTGTAGCCCAGTGCAAATTCAATTACTGGATTTATGGTGAATGGAGTGGCTGATGGAGGATGATGCCCAGAGCAGATTTAACTGTTTTGAAGCAGAAAGCAGTGCGGAAAATTTTGAATTAGATATCCATATTGGAGCAATGTAATGCAAACGATCATGGTTACATTTGTCTATTGAGCCATAGCAGTTTATTTTTTACACCCTTTCGCTCTTCATATGTGAATTCTGCGTTGACATACCTCCTTCATTTTGTGTTTTCGTACTGAATGTTAGACATCTCGAGATCATGATTCTCCACAGTGTGCAGAGTTTAATAACTTGGGCTCCCAGCCCAACAATCGAGTATGCTAAGATTCTACTTAGTGTTGATTAGAATTGTGTGTCTGAAGTTCCTGGGAAAGCTGAACATAGACAAATGATTTGGAGCATCCAAGGGGGGCATTGAGACAGAGACATTGACAATCCTGTTCTTTGCGATACATTGCAGGAAAGCATCAGACTGTGCAACACAAACCTACCAACTCCGCACCTTTAGGAGCACACATTGTGTATTACAGGAACGCTAATATTTTCGACATGTCGAGGTACAGTGCCATTTGCGGAGGTTATTTTCAAACCAATTGTATTTTCAAGAAGGGAAGAACAGCAATATTGGAATGTTGGTAAAGCATGTTAATCCTTATCCTTCCAGAATTTTGGTTGATTAATGTGGCACTGTGAAACATCGTATCAATCAAATCATGATCAGCAGTATGGGTAGTTTTTGGAAGTCTTGCAATCATTTGAGAATAAACTTGAGAATCTGTTCTATTGTCACAAAATCTCACAGAAAATATAGAAACACTTTTTAGCCCCATGAGGCATCTACCTATGTAATCGAACATGGTGGATATCAGTTTTTGCCAAGCCATATATTCATCAGATATCATCTACTACCCTTATGCCCCTGTCCCACTTAGGAAACCTGAACGGAAACCTCTGCGCCCCACTCAAGGTCTCCGTGTGGTTCCCGGAGGTTCCCGGAGGTTTTTGTCAGTCTCCCTACCTGCTTCCACTACCTGCAATCTCTGGCAACCACCTGCAACCTCCGGGAACCACACGGAAACCTTGGGTGGGGCACAAAGTCTCCAGAGGTTTCCGTTCAGGTTTCCTAAGTGGGCCAGGGGTATAAGGCGATATTTGTACAGTTGGCTTAGTTATTCAATTTTTTATTGCTATCTTCATCATATTTTTCATTTGATTTGATCCCCAGTATTGTGTTTAATTCAATTTTTTACCTGTCGCTTTCCCTTCTTTATCTCCCCCATCCTTCATAATGTATTTCCTTGTTTGCTTGCATTCATCAGATGCTTCGGTGGTTTTCAGCGATCATCTAGACCAGGGGTGGGGAACCTGCGGCCTTATGCCATGCGGCCTTCTAAGCTGTTATGCGTGGTCTTTAGAATGAATCCAAATTTTGTAGAACAAATCTTTTTATTATTATTAATAGGTTTTTGTTCATCTTTATTATTTTTATTTTAATCTTAAAATGAACACATTTAAAATACCAAAGAGTAAAAAAGTTTCAACAAAATAATCCTCCCCAACTGACGGCCACAATTAAAACATTAGTAAGTCATGAGGGCTATTTTAACAAAATAATGTACATTTTGAAGCATATCTAATTGAAGTTTCTTGGATGCGGCCTTATTAGATTACAGCTAACTTAATGCGGCATTCCACCCTGAAAAGGTTCCCCACCCCTGATCTAGACCTTCTGCTGAATTATGCTCAATGGTATTTACAAATGTCCACAATTTCATTGTTCCTGATATTGCAGTGCCATGTAAACTGTTATTGACATACTTTGAATTAGTTTCAGCGACTAATTGCTGTAAGTGTGGAAGGGTGTCGTCGGATTTGAATCAGAAATAGTCTTGCTGTAATTTGACCATTCTGCATATAATCCAGATTTCTTACGTGCACTTGGCCTCTTTCCATCTTTCCAATGGATTCATAATAAATACATTGGTTAGATTAACTCCTTGTACTTTTCGCTGTCATTCAACAAATGTATGTTATGTGCTTTGCAAGGCTAATGCTGTTTATCTTTCTTGAGCCCCAGTGTCCAAACCTGACAGCAGTTATCGAGATTTGCAGTATCACAAACTGTACCTAAGAGAATTAGTTCTTCATTGTTACATCATCCCCTTGTCGCAAACGTCAAAATTCTACTCAAGGTTTGATTCAGCTTTCATTCATGCATGAACTTCTATGTAGCGTTTGCTGCCTTTCATATAATCTGCAGGGCCAATATATGTTCTTCACTATTCTAATCTTTCGGTAATCAAGTTCTGAACAATAATGTGTCCACTTTCACAAACACTTGGGGGTTTAGAATAGCTAGGATTTTGAAATGCATTTCAGGGATTTATCACCAAGATATTTTGCATCGATGAGATGAGACGAATCAAGGAAGACGGAAAATATGCCCTGGAAAATATAGCGTATTATTCTAATGTGATAATTTTTAGAGCGAGAAGCTTCATCAGATCCTGTATATGAACTGTATATGAATCCCGGACAACGCCATCGAGCTGGAGGGGCGCACTGTCTTCAGGGCTGACAGAACAGCGGAGGACTTCGGTAAGACCAAGGGCGGCGGACTGTGCATCTATGTGAACAACTCATGGTGTACGGACGTCGTTAGGATTGGTAGTCACTGCTCTGCTGACCTGGAATACCTGATGTTAAAGTGCAGGCCCTTCTATTTGCCCAGAGAATTCACATCGACTGTTATCACCGCAGTCTATGTACCCCCGGACGCTAATGCCAGGCTAGCAATGGAAGAGCTGCAAGCTGCTATCAGCAAACATCTATCTGCTCACCCAGAGGGGGCATTTATTGTTGCGGGTGATTTCAACCACTCCGACCTTAAAACTGTACTCCCCAGGCTCCATCAGCATGTTTCCTGCCCAACCAGAGGAAACAATATTCTGGACTTAGTTTACACTAATATTATTAAAGCCTACAAAGCCCTCCCCCTCCCCCACCTTGGTCAGTCTGACCACCTCTCTCTGTTCCTGCTCCCCAAATACACACCTCTGATCAGACGTGTGAAACCTACCACGAGGACAGTGAAGGTCTGGTCTGAGGGGGCTGTCTCTGTTTTACAGCAGCAGTTTCAGCAGACAGACTGGAGTCTGTTTGCTACCCAGTCCACCTTCAATTCACAAGTGGACATCAACTCATACACCTCAACAGTTATGGACTATATAAAATTCTGCACCGATAATGTCACTACCCACAAAGAAATAAAGACCTTCCCTAACCAGAAGCCGTGGATGAGCAGGGAGGTCAGACTCCTACTGAAGGCTCGCGATGCCGCTTTCAGATCTGGCGACGCTGAGGGATACAGCTCATCCAGGGCCAATCTGAAAATGGGAATTAGGAATGCCAAACTCAATCACAAACGGCGGATTGAGGAGCACTTCCATAACAACTCTGACCCCAGGCGCATGTGGCAAGGAATCAAATCCCTTGCCGATTACCAGAAAGTTAACACCCCTCCCCCAGACAACGCCACCCTTCCTGACGAGCTAAACCATTTCTATGCTCGCTTTGACCGAGATAACAAAACCCCAGCCATCAAAGTTGCTCCACCCCCAAATGAACAACCCCTCAGTCTCTCCACCTCTGCTGTACAAGATGCACTGAGCAAGGTGAATGAGCGCAAAGCTGCCGGCCCCGATGGCATCCCTGGCCGGGTGCTTAGGGCATGTGCTGGACAACTATCCCAAGTCTTTACCGACATTTTCAATCACTCACTGGCCCAGGGTGTTGTCCCCACTTGCCTCAAGACATCAACCGTCGTGCCAGTGCCCAAACAGTCAGCCACAGGGAGCCTCAACGATTTCCGCCCAGTGGCACTCACCCCTGTCATTGCTAAGTGCTTTGAGCGGCTGATCTTGGCTCACCTCAAAGCCAGCCTCTCCCCCACACTGGACCCCCATCAGTTCGCCTACCGGGCCAACAGGTCTACAGAGGACGCCATATCGGCGGCCCTACACTCTGCCCTGACCCACCTGGACAACAACAACTCCTACATCAGGTTGCTGTTCATTGATTTCAGCTCCGCTTTCAACACTGTCATCCCCGCCAGCTTGATCACCAAACTCAGCGGGCTTGGCATCTCCACCTCCCTCTGCAACTGGACACTGGATTTCCTCACCAACAGACCACAGTCTGTTAGGGTCAACAACCTCACCTCCACCACTATAACACTGAACACCGGCGTGCCACAGGGCTGTGTGCTCAGCCCTCTCCTCTACTCCCTCTTCACCCACGACTGCATCCCTAAGTACGGATCCAACGCCATCATTAAGTTTGCTGACGACACCACGGTGGTAGGACTGATCAGTGACAACGATGAGTCAGCCTACAGAGAGGAGGTCCAGCACCTGACAACCTGGTGTGCCAATAATAACCTCGTCCTCAACTCCAAGAAGACGAAGGAACTTATTGTCGACTTCAGGAAGGTCAGAGGGGGCAGACATACCCCCATCCACATAAACGGGACTGAGGTGGAGCGCGTCTCCAGCTACAAATTCCTCGGGGTACACATCTCGGAGGATTTGTCCTGGTCCCTCAACACCTCCAAGCTGATCAAAAAGGCACAGCAGCGCCTTTACTTCCTGAGGAGGCTCAAGAAAGCCCACCTGTGCCCCCAGATCCTGACCAACTTCTACCGGTGTACCATCGAGAGCATCCTGACCGCCTGCTTCACGGTATGGTACAGCAGCTGCACTGTTGCGGACAGGAAGGCACTACAACGGGTGGTGAAAACCGCGCAGCACATCATCGGTGCCCCGCTCCCTGCCATGGATGCCCTCCACCGAAAACGGTGTCTGAAACGAGCTGGGAAGATCATTAAAGACCCCTCCCACCCCAACCATGGACTGTTTGCCCTCCTCCCATCAGGGAGGCGGTACAGGAGCCTCAGGTCTCGTACCAGTAGGATGAGGAACAGCTTCTACAATCATACCGTCGCATTGCTGAACTCGGAGTCCCGCCGATAGATTCCTCCGGTCCCTCCGTCCACATTGTTTAATTATTCTGTATTTTTTATTATTCTGTATCCTCTTTTTTTTAAAATTTCTATATTGCACTACTACGGACTGACGCAAAACTGCATTTCGTTGTACCCATACTCAGTATTTGTGCAATGACATTAAAGTTGAATTGAATTGAATTTTTCTCTCCATGGAAGTTACTTGATAGCACAGCTTCTGAATAGTCCTGGTCTATTTTGTATCATCTTATGCCCTTACTTGCCAGATACGTGCCTATTCCCCACCTATCTGCATTCGCATGTAGCCTCCCTTTGGGGTCTTCAGACCTTTGGCTGATTAGACAGCAAGCTTAAAAACATAATGTAGGTGCCTTATCCAAATCATCTATGCAAACTAATTGACTGCACACCATTATAACACTGAAGAAAATGGACAATTAACAATTGGGAGGATTAACTAACTGGACGAGTTCACAAATTTGATTTTAGTCAGGAAAAGAAGAAATTCATGTCCGCGGGTTGACAATTGAAAGGGCTGTGGCACGAAATTTAATATTTACAATCACAGTTCACTTGGTCACATTCAGTCGTATCTGGCCAATAACACAATGAGCTAAAGGAGCCTACAATAATACCCACTATATGACCACTAATAATGGAAAAACTTACCTTGTGTTCCCTTTCCCAATTTAAAACAATCCTTTACCCAATTATCTCTGGATCCTTCATCCTCATCTGCAATAAAAGTGCCAGGACGCTTGCCATTCTGATCGGACAATACTGATGGTCTCTGCTGCTTCTGTGCCTTCCTTTATCCCATTAAACCAAACTTCCTCTCATTTTCATCTCTAGCCTTTGCTAAATTTGGATCCCGTCCACCTAAGCCTCCTGGGTCTCCCAGTTGCTGTGGCGTAGAAAACGAGTTACAGACAATGAAACTCACCAGGAAGACAATGAAACTAGTATAACGACTGGGGTAGGGGTTTGAATTGTCCAATTTTGAGGTATCCCTTACTTTTTTCACCCAGAGAGTTGTTGATTTGTGGAATTCCCTCCCATAGAGGACAACGGAGGCCAAGTCACTGGATGGATTTAAGAGAAAGTTAGGTAGAGCTCTAGGGGCTGGTGGAATCAAGGGATATGGGGAGAAGGCAGGCACGGGTTATTGATTGGGGACGATCAGCCATGATCACAATGAATGGCGGTGCTGGCTCGAAGGGCCGAATGGCCTCCTCCTGCACCTATTGTCTATGTTTCTATGTTTCTATAACGTTGCTCTCGAGTCTGGCGGTTTCACGCAAATGTTCTGAAATGTAGCTGATATGCGTTTGCGCCATTAGATGGAAATGTTATACCATGTTGTTGGATCGTGAGCGACCAGAGGGAAATTTGCATTAGTACTTGAAACCCTGTTGCATGATAAAGTCATTGTGTGGCTCTGCCAAAAAAACTGTTTCTTTCAAATAATTGCCCAGGATTTTACTGAATGCGGTTTGACACTGATATTTAAGGCTTGTCATCTCCATCGATAGAGTGCGTGCACCTTCTGAAAAGAAGACGAGTGCGGTTCCTGATGTCAAAGAAAGTCTGCTGATGTAATACATCTGAAATAATAATGGCAGATATCGACTAAGACAGAATCTATGGAGAAAGCGACAGGGTTAATGGGTTACGCTGATGATCTTTCGCCAAAACATACATATTTTTAATTGCAGGAAAGTGGGGGGGGGGGGGGGGGGGGGGGGGGTGGGGGGGTATCAGTAATACATGTGGAACGGAGAGGGGACCAGGAGAAATGGACGAGGCTGATATGTGTCGATGAAAATAAAGTGAAGAAGCCTTGCGGGTGGCGGCAGACCTGCTGGAAGAGGTTTAAATAGTCATAGAAAGTTACAAGGCAGAAACCACCGAATCTGCGTTAATTCTCATCCACCTATTTAGACTAATGTACATGAATCGGTTTTGTGTTGGCTCCACATTCTCAATTGAATGAGTACATAGGAGGAGAATGAACTTCAACATTTTGTAAAGTCATGATTATATAGTCGGGAATCTATCTACTCCCGCCTTCCAAAATATATGAGATAAGTTGAGAGGAAAACCAGCGCCTCGTCGCTGACAGGAATGGATGCCCCCACCCCCCCACCCCCTATCCCCCACCCCCACCCTCCGTCAGCAACCTGACCTCTAGATACAGTATTTCTCAATTTAAAGGAGATGTGCGGGGCAATGTTTATACGCAGAGGGTGGTAAGTGCTTGGAACGCGCAGTCGTGGGTGGTGAAGTCGTGAAGTAGATACATTAGTGGCGTTTAAAATGACTTTTGTGTAGGCGTATTGACATGCAAGGAATGGAGGGATATCGATTATATGCAGGCAGGTAATGGTTGGCCATGGCATCTAGTTGGTGGGCTGAGGGGCCTCTTCCTGTGCCATAGTGTTCTTAATAATATGTTCTATCAAGACTCCTCAAGATTTTACGTTTCATTCAAATCCCCTCGCGATCTTCTAAATTCCAGCAGGTGTAAACCTAGCCCGTCCAGTCTTCCGCAACCATCCTGCCTGTTTCAGATTATCGTGTAAAATATGTTCCCTAGACTGCACTCAAGGCATTAATAACATTAGTTCAAAAGTGAGACTAATACTAAGTAGTATACTAAAGGTATGATTGCGGCAATTGTCAACTACTGAAAAGCACATCCTTCTATTTTCATTCAATCGCCCAGCAAAGAAAAATAACATTGTGTTAATTTTTTTAATTACTTGGGACCTGCATTATATGCTTTGGTGTATCGTGGACATCCCTAATGGTTTACACAACATAGTTATATATTGAATAGAGAGGAGACAAGATGGTGCAGTATTGTTTGGTGATCCCGGTGTGGGCCGGGAGTGCAAAAGAGATTGAACAGCGCACATCGAAACAGGAAAGTGTTCACTTTATATAGACTGAAGAGAGTGCTTTTGGTGGAATCTTAAGGGGAACTCAAAGTCTGGAGGAACTCAGTGGGCCAGGCAGCTTCTGAGGAATGAAATTGACAGATAACAGTTCGGATTAGGACCCATGTTCAAATGGATGTTAATGTTATGGATAGCATCAGAAGTGGAAAAATAATAAATGGGAGGTAAAAAATGGAGTCAAAGGAGGAAATTGATCGAAAGCCAGCTAACATAACACCCCTACTTAATTGAGGCAGTGAAATAATGATTTCCCGAATAAACCAAGCGCCATGGATCTGAAACGTCACCTCTACTTCTGTGGTCATATGTGCCATCTGACCTACTAACTGTTTCCAGCCTTTACTGTTTATTTCCGATATACAGCTTTTTCATTCATAATTACGTGTTTCTTGCACAATTTAACTGGAATTAATGAAGGAATCATAATAATTTCCATTCATAAACTGAAATAAATTGCAAAACCCGTCTCCAGATGTGTCATCTATTACAACTGTAAAAAAAAATCACTACATCTGAAAGTCTCCAATATTTTTTAATAATCATATGATATTAAAGGAAACACGCAATGAAACATTTTACTCAAATGGATCAGTTGGCGTTCCTGTGCCGCGTTTTCTCAGAGCGGATTACTCTCTGAATGTAAATGCAGCCAAATGTCCAGCGACGGAGCGCAAAGCTAACATGGTTGGTGGAACTTGGTGGTGTAGTTTGTGACTTCCGCATACAATCTAACGTCCGAAAACGTCACGGAACTGATCAGCAGCGATATCAACCATTTAGCCAGTACCAATTCAAGGACAAGATGCGTTGAACTGAAAGTGTACCACTCCAAGTCACGCGTGCCTTATGTTTTCATTCAATCGCCCAGCAAAGAAAAATAGCATTGTGTTAGCGTTTTTAATTACTTGGTACCTGCATTATATTCTTTGGTGTATCATGGACATCCCTAATCGTTTACACACAATAATAATTTATTGAATAGAGTCTGAGGAGACAAGATGGTGCAGTATTGTTTGGTCAAGAAAGCGAATGGTATGTTAGCATTCATAGCAAAATGATTTGAGTATAGGAGGAGGGAGGTTCTACTGCAGTTGTACGGGGTCTTGGTGAGACCACATCTGGAGTATTGCGTACAGTTTTGGTCTCGTAATCTGAGGAAATATATTCTTGCCATAGAGGGAGTACAGAGAAGGTTCACCAGACTGATTCCTGGGATGGCAGGACTTTCATATGAAGAAAGACTGGATAGACTCGGCTTGTACTCGCTAGAATTTAGAAGATTGAGGGGGGATCTTATAGAAACTTACAAAATTCTTAAGGGGTTAGACAGGCTAGATGCAGGAAGATTATTCCCGATGTTGGGGAAGTCCAGAACAAGGGGTCACAGTTTAAAGATAAGAGGGAAGTCTTTTAGGACCGAAATGAGAAAATCATTTTTTACACAGAGTGGTGAATCTCTGGAATTATCTGCCACAGAAGGTAATTGAGGCCAGTTCATTGGCTATATTTAAGAGGGAGTTAGTTGTGGCCCTTGTGGCTAAAGGGATCAGGGGGTATGGAGAGAAGGCAGGTACAGGATACCGAGTTGGATTATCAGCCATGATCATATTGAATGGCGGTGCAGGCTCGAAGGGCCGAATGGCCTACTCCTGCACCTATTTTCTATGTCTATGTTTTCTATGTGCCTATCCAGACCTCAGAATGACTTCACGGACCAGACTGGTTTAAGAAATAGTTAGACATGTACATTGATCGGACAGGTTTGGAGGGATATGGACCAAGCACAGGCAAGTGGGACTAGTGTAGCTGGGGCATTGTTAGCTGGTGTGGGCAAGTTGGGACGAAGGGCCTGTTTCCACACTGTAGCCCTCTATGCCTCTATGACTCAGTTTTCTAAACTCTGTAATTTCTCGACAATGATCTCAGCCTACCCAATTGCGCCAATTTAACTCCAAAGTTTCCAAGTGTCCTTATTTTCTGATTTGTTGTTTTACCCATTCAGAAATATGTTTCACTATATTATCGCCCACAATGACAAATCCTTCAATGGGCCTTTTGTTTTGTCAAATGCGTTTCAAGTATTTATCGTGTTTTCATGTAATTGTGCAAAACGCAATTGTCTTTCACATATCTTCATTGCAATGATACTCAGCGTCTTCTTTTCTCTTCTCCGTCAATCTGCCCCGAACATTTCTAGTTGACAATTGAAGTATTAATGCTTTCTGTCCTATGGCGATGAATACGGAAATGGCGAGAGCGTCCTCTGAATTGTTAGCTCGTCACACAGTATTATAACCTACAAATATACATATACACATTGAGAACTGTTTTGAAGCTTAAACTCTCCAAGCACAAAGTATATGGTGATTTGCCGCAAAGCTTATGCGGCGCCATCGAAACCTACACGATTCGTAGCATGTTATCTGTATGGGTAACAACAGCAAAGAAAAGAATGGTTTATAAAGTTTCCACAAATTAAGTCTAAAATTAATTTCAAAAATCTCCGTAAAAGCTTCAACGTTTTTTTTTCACTCCTTCCAGCTCGGAATCAAAAATACGAAGTTGAAAATTAAAATTAAATTGCGACATTGGAAATCTGAAACAAAAACAGTATATGGAGGTGACACTCGGTAGCATCTGTGAAGAGCTGGTTTCTTTGGTTCTGGTCAAGCTTTATTGACTTAACAAAAGTTCACGTCCTTTTTCCCTTCACATGTATTCTCTGAGGTGTTGAGCATCCCTAGTATTTTCTGTTTCTGCACAAAATATATCTGCCTGCCTAACCACTGACTACATAGCAGTTCCTACATCTGGCCATGCAGTTTGCTATTCTTTTCTTCTCCTCTATAATTCTAGCTATACACCCCCCCCCCCCCCCCCCCCCCCCCCCCTCCCCGCCTCACGTGGGTAGAGATTTGCATGAATAATTAAAACTCGGTGACGTTGTGATGTCGAGGAGTTCTTAAGGGGAGATTTCTCAAGAACCAGAAACGGACCTCTGTCGGAAAACATTTAGATTCTGACCCTCGCCACCTCCTTCACCATGTCTGAATGGATTTGCGTTCTTGCCGCGTTCGTGTTCTGCTTCCATAGTAAGTAGAAAACCTAATCACCAGGCAGCTGCTCTTTGCATTTTGCTGATAGATTGTATGTTTACGAATATTAATTTGTTATTTCACCAGCTTCAATCGCAGAGAGTTTGGTGACTCAGGACCCTACGTCCATCTCCACCTCTCCGGGGGAAACGGTCAAGATGACTTGTACCCTCTCAGGAGCCCAGATGAGCAGCTACTACACTAGCTGGTATTGGCAAAAGACCGGCAGCGCCCCGGTCCTTGTGTGGTATGAGAGCACCAGAGCTTCTGGAATTCCAGATCGATTCACCGGTACCGTGGATGATCCGAACAATATTATGCACCTGACCATCACCAACCTGCGATCTGAGGATGTCGCCGATTATTACTGTTTAGTTGGAAATATTGGCTTCGGGAAAGGAACCAAATTGAATCTAAGCAGTAAGTACAATAATGACTACCTGAAAATTAGCACAAGGCAACATCCGCTTTCACTTTGATCCGATTTTTAAAGCGCTCTACAAGTTGTCCTCCAATTCTTGCGATATTACGGGCGAATTAAGTCGGTGGCTTTAAGTTGAAATTTCTGCCAGTTTAATGTATTAACGCAGGATATGTGAGTAGCCGCGAGTGAGAGTTAGACAAAGTCAAACGCGAAGGACAACTCCTGTTAGTTCAAGTTGGGGAAAATAAACGAGCAGGTGGGAGCGGTCAGCGACAAGGCAGGATCTTTGGAGACACTGAGCTGTTCCACATTTCAGGTTGAGACTCTGCATCGGGACAAGGTATAACGAGGCCTCCGCAGATGGTTCTGAGTTCCTCCACCAGTTTATTTTTGTTTTGCAGCATTTGCAGCATCTGCCATCGCTCATGCCTCCGTGTTTAAAATCTTAGAGCGGGCGGACGAATCACTTATTAAGCCGATCCTCTCATCAAGCGTTTCAGCCCTGAGAAGAGAAGGGAGTGGTTAAGTGTGGATGTAGCAAACGCATGCGTGATAGATTAAAAAGTCACTTAGCTGAGTCAGTGTGGAAAGCATCGCTGACGCGCAGACGAAAATAGAGAATTGCTGGTTCCGCCAGTGCAATATCGGCATATTTCGCGTTTGTTATTCCTGAATCTTTCTCTTTCTATATTCTACATACTCGATAGTAAGGAAATCTCCGTTATCGCGTCATACTGATGTACTTTTGTTCATGTCTAAGTATCCACTCGATTTAAAAAATCTCATTTTGTTATCACAGTCGTGGGATGGTTCTCTAATCTCAGGAAAATCTGAGGCGTTGGCTTTCTCTAAATTTGGCCTCTTAATCGTCAACATTATTGTCACCATGAAGATCAAAACTCAGGATTACCCCTCAAGCATCTCATGCTTCCTATCTCTCTTTTCATCCTTAACATGCTCATGAAATCTATCTCTTTGCCTAATAGCTTTCCCCTCACCGTTTGTTATTCTACGTGAATGGTCTGACTGTGTTTAACAATGCCTTATGAGGCATTTTGCTGTGACATTCGACGAGAAACTAAATTTCGAATTGACTTCCGAGCCGAAACTCATTGCCAGTAAATACAAAAAACACAATTATAAAATCTGCAAACGCCGCTATTTTATTTCACACTAAAGACCTTCGTGAGCATTTTCTGATTGACACTGCAGAGGCTGGTATATCACTCACTTTCGTTCACTTTTATTTGAATATCTTTGTATTTGGCAAGTTGTTCAGTCCAATATAACTGAACATGTTGATACTGTCGCGATAGAAATAATGTTTGGTTGCATTAGTTTGGAATATGGTACGTCATATATATACATCGAAGTAAGTATTTTGTGCAATATTTACATTTTTAAAATATTTATATCTTCAAATCTACCATTGGTAAGGAGTCAATGAAGTATTTTATTAGACTTTTGAAGGGCTGACGATAAACTGACATTGCGAACTGCTCATTATTTCAATCGCGCTGGATATTTCAATCAAAAATCTTCCTTTATTCTGGACCATGCGGTCAAAATGGAATTAGTGACTTGAGTTTGAGGTTGACACGGATTGTGGCTTCCATACGATAAAATTAAAGATCCGTGCTTATTCAGGAGCTTTTCAAAATGAATCAATGTTGCTGCGACTGTAGCGGTTGCAGCGGTTTGTAATATTTACACGTGCACTATGTGAACTGTGCGAAGTGTGTTTTAAGACAGCAATAGAAGGGCAATACAGAAAACTAGATGTTGAAATCCTGAATGAAACGCAAAGTGCTCAGCACTTTGGTAAGCGGGTCAGCGGGTCAGGCAGCATCTGAGAAGGGTTCATTAAATTGTTGCGGAAATCAATCGGCATTGATCACAGTGAAATATTTTGAGTTTGGCGGCTAATCTCCAAATCTCGCCGCATTTAATTTCAAGGGTGGAGTGAAATGGACCAAAGCATTTCTTTGTAAGACTCCCGCTTTAATTAATGTTGATTCCTCTGACCGACCTCACATTCTCCCACCCCTACTGAATCGCCCAGTTTACCTCAAGATTGTCCGAATTACATTTTCAACCACGAGGATGTAAATAGGATAAGCATTTAATGGAACACGGCGTATTTACGGGAGTGTCTCTTTCCAAAATATCTACCAAAAATCATTGATTTATTCTTACATTTGTGAATTGTTTCCAGACCTTTGGACAAACTGTAGTAATGATCTTCTGTTGCACAGACATTTTCACGTGTTTGCAAAATTAGATTAATTGTAAAGTAGTGGATATATAAACATAATACACGGTGTCAGGAGTAGACTACCCAATACTTCCAGTTGGATCCGAAGTTGCTCCGTTCATATTAATCCTAAACGGCCTGAAAGATATTATGTTTAAGAAAGAACTACAGATGCTGGAAATATCGAAGGTAGACAAAAATGCTGGAGAAACGCAGCGGGAGAGGCAGCATCTATGGAGCGAAGGAATAGGTGACGTTTCGGATCGAGACCCTTCTTCAGACCTTCTTCAGTCTGAAGAAGTGTCTCGACCCGAACCGTCGCATATTTCCTTCGCTCCATAGATACTGCCTCACCCGCTGGGTTTCTCCAATATTTTTGTCTACCTTTGAAAGATATTCTGAATCTGTTCTCTCTGGTGCTGGGGGAAATGTTCTCGCTGCATGCAATCTTTCAAGACATCAAAGGAGTTTGCCTGTTTCGATGCGAATATCATTCATTGCTCTGAACTCCAGAGATTGCATCCCCGTCTACTGGATTTCCCCTCAAACGGCAAATG
This sequence comes from Amblyraja radiata, assembly GCF_010909765.2. Lineage (NCBI taxonomy): Eukaryota > Metazoa > Chordata > Chondrichthyes > Rajiformes > Rajidae > Amblyraja > Amblyraja radiata. Next base: position 26,874,170 of record NC_045980.1, on the reverse strand, counting down.
ATCTATCTCTGGAACCTGGGGAAGCAAGGTAAACACTTGATTCGGAAGGCCAGCGTTAATAATTCACTATGCTGTACTTCTTTCCATTTTCCAGATCCCCAGCCTCCCGCGGTGTCAGTCCTTGGGCCTTCAGAGGAAGAAATCGCGGGAAAGGGCACCGCCACTCTGGTGTGTTTGGTAAACGGGTTCAACCCGGGCGTTGTGGACATTGAGTGGACGGTGGACGGCAGTGCGAGAAGTGATGGCGTCGACACAGGCCGAGCCCAGCAGGATCAGGACAACACGTTCAGTACCAGCAGTTACCTGACTCTGCCAGCCGCCTACTGGAACTCACACGAGCTTTACTCCTGTGTGGTCAAACACGAGACTCAGACAAACCCACTGAAGACAAACATCGCCAGATCTGGTTGTGCTTGATTCAAAAATATGATGTCTTGAATTGATACATTTAGAAATAAAATTCACGCACAGAGATTACATGTCTGTTTCTTTTATAGATGTTTTCAGTCACAGCAAATGCACAATGTAATTTATTAAGGAGAGGAGAGCAATAATGTCTCATTTATCGCCCTGCATTGCTCGACTATTTTGTACCAAAACAATGATATCCTAAATATGCATTAATACATTAGTAAATATGCTGAGCAAAAGTTTTAATTTCAGCAAATTAACTTTACAACAGTTAGGACGGAAACGATGCAGTACACGGGTCTGAAGTAGGGTTACGGCCCGAAACGTTGCCTATTTCCTTCGCTCCATAGATGCTGCTGCACCCGCTGAGTTTCTCCAGCATTTTTGTGTACCTTCCAGTTTATTCGCCATGGTTGTGTTTCCAGGCCACGGCGCCGAATTAAACTAATCCAAGTTTGTATTTTTAAAGTAATTCTAGGTGGGTTACGGCGGGAAAGAACAATGAATGGCAATGAAAGGAACTACAGATACTGGTTTACACTGAAGATAAACACCAAATGCTGGAGTAACTCAGCGGGACAGGCAGCATCGCTGGATAGATAGACTGCCCTTCAATGTGAAGAAGGGTCACCCATTCCTTCTCTCCAGAGATTCTGCCTATCCCGCTGAGTTACACCAGCATTTGTGACTATCTTCAGTGTATCTGTAGTTCCTTCCTATGTACTTCCGTGAACCGTGGTATATTTTTTAACATTCTAAACGGGATTCAATGATATTTATTCGCGAGCAAGTGCTAATGCAACGCGTCAGCTGTAAGTTTATGGAAGCGTTAATTCGCAACCACCCAATTATGTGCAGAGTCACCTTCTCTGATTATATTTTCGCAAAAGTGACGATGTTGCCACTGCCGTAGTCCAGTACTCCAGTAGGGTACTCCAGTACCATAGACTTCATTCAGACTGCTTATGGAGTACACAACTCGCCGGAAAATTAAAACCGATCAAGTAAGATGGGAAAGTTTGCATTGGTTTGTAGAGGGGCAGTGCAACAACAACCGGAGAGGGCTAGGTAAATAAAGCAGAAGAAAAATGCTGGAGGAACTTGGGTGGTCGGAGGATCTGGTGGCAAAGAGACAGGCAACGTTTGGGGTCGAGTGCATGCATCCGGATTGTTTGTGGAGGGGAGGTAGCCAGTATAAAGAGCTAAGAGTGGGGGTGAGACAGGGGCTAGCTGGTGAAAAGTGGAATTTGTTAAGAAGGGGTAGAAGGTGCCATGTTAAAGAGGGGGAGTGATAGAGTCCGGAGAAAGCAGCTGGTGGGTGGGTGATAGAGACTGACGTGGGGAGTAATCAAAAATGAGAAAGGAGGCCAAGGCTGGGGGGGGGGAGGGGGGCGTATTTAGACACAGAAAGTGGAAGATGATGAGTAGAGACACGGGAGGCTGCATTTACGGAAACTGATAGTGGAGAAAGTTAGGGTTGGTAGGCACATGGAACCAGTTGAAGAAGGTGTAGGAGAAGGAGAGTTGTGTAGTTCTGTTTAAAATTTCACACTTTTAATCAATTAAGGAAATACACAGCCGTGTATCAAACTGGGATAGACACAAAAAGCTGTGGTAACTCAGCGGGATAGGTAGCACCTCTGGAGAGAAGGAATGGGTGACCAAGAAGGGTCTCGACCCGTAACGTCAATCATTCCTTCTCTCCAAAGATGCTGCCTGTGCTGCTGAGTTACTCCAGCTTTTTGTGTCCATCTTCGTTTTAAACAAGTATCTGCAGTTCCTCCCCACACATGTTATCTCACTGGGATAGTGTACATTCGAAAGGAAGGGATAAATGAGATGATTTGCACTGGAAAGGAGATAAATAACAGGATTCAGCATTGAGATGTCACCATGACGATAAGATATGTCACTATGACGATAATAGTCACTATGACGATTTTTTAAACGATTCCACAATGGGTGAGACTCCTCTATAATCTTTGGGTGAGATGGTGCCCCTCAAATCAAATTGAATGAACTATGGGCTAGCAGTGAGATCGGAAGCAAGGGGCGGGATGCACTAATCCAGGGTTTGCTCATTTGCTGGTTAAGCGGAGTTCCCTTCCAGTCAGGAGAGGCGCAGATCGCAAAACGTTATGATGGGGAATAAACTGGGTGAAAACAAGAAACAAACGGATTAAGTGAGTGAGCAAATAACAGCATGTGGATTTGACCGTGGAGAATTAAGAAATCGTCTGTCGACCCAGGATTCCTGAGTGGGGTCCCTGTATGCCTCCCGCATTCGACATTCACGGAACGTCGTCTTAATGGACTCTGAAGGGCATTTGAACGGCCAAAACTGTCCCCTAAACGAGCTTGATAGAAGCTGATCCTTGAATAATATGATGCGAGCGATGTGATGGTCCACGAAAGCGCATTCTGAAATCTCTTGACAAAATGGGAAAGTCGTCTCCCAGTTTTGCTGTTTGTCAAACTAGTGGGGGTCTTTCAATGTCTCTAAACCTTTCTGACATTCAGAAGCCATTAAAGGTGCAGAAATAGATTTAAGTGAATTTCATTCAAAAGAAAGCAAATAAACACATTTAAAATATGAATAAAATATGAAACATGAAATATAAAAGATGAAACATCAGATAATTGAAATAAATAAAAATGTAGTTAGTCTTCAGTTTTGGCCCCAGAACCTTCTTTCAAATGAATGAGCCCATAGTTCCTGCAGGAGATTAAATAGTAATCTAAAGGAATCTCAGTCAGCTCTCACTCCACCATTCTCCCAGTGACGGTACCACCCCCCCCCCCCCCCCCCCCGAACCCCCAGTGAGCTCCAATTTCTCATTAATCCCCAGGGTCGTACAGGTTGTTGGGCTAATTGGCCACTGTAATTTTCAGTTAATGTAGGAGCATTAATTGCCATTGTGAGCGAATAGGTTACGAGGAAATAAGAAGGAGAACGGGATGGATTGGATTGTTCTCGGACTTGCGAACACTCCCATCCATGTCGTTGTCAAATCTGGAATCTCAGCATGAAAATATCAAGCTGTCACCCGGATGTCCATTTATGGGACCTCCCATTAATGTGGAAGTATTGACATTTATTGTCAATCATTTTGAGAGCTGTTGTTATTTAAGTGGAAAATTTGCTTACTCCTGGCTTACTCCTGCACTTGTTGTCTATTGTCTATTGTTTATTATGGGTTACACCAAAGAAAGAGGAACTCATTATCCTCGGTAGACATAATGCTGGAGTAACTCAGCGGGACAGGCAGCATTTCTGGAGAGAATGAATGGGTGACGTTTTAGGACAAAACCCTTCATCAGACTTGTATTCTCGGTCCTTCGTCTGGGGTATTGCAGTCAGCTTCATGTAAAATAACTCCAAAGTGATACATTGACCACGAATGACAGTAAACGCACATTGATTGAATGTAATGATACAAAACCTTACGAAATTAAACTAAATAATTGATTTAAGAGAAAGGAATTCTGTAGGTTAGGTAGTGAGAAACCTAGAAATGCATTTTACAGCACCGTCATGTTTAGAGGTGTTAGAACGTGAAAATGAATTCCATCAAGAGATATCGAATTTGCTCATGTAATAAGGAATAGGAGACCAATTAGGTCATTCAGCCCATCAAGTCTACTCGACCATTCAATCGTGGCTGATCTATCTCTCTCCCCAAACCCCATTCTACTGCCTTCTCCCCATAACATCTGACACCTATGAATTTGTGTATATATTTGGTATCAAAACATATACCAATGCATGGTTATCAAAGAAATGAACATGCTCCAACGTGGATCACATTCCTTTCGGGGTGTCCAAAGCTGTTTCAAGCTAATTCTAAATTTTGGGAGTGTTTCCACAAGAGAGGAAACACAGTCGTCAACTACCACACTGCACTTCCTCAATAGCAAGAATGTCCTTCCTCAAATTTGGAGACCAAAACTGCACACAATATTTCAGGTGTGGTATCACCAGGGCCCTGTACAACTGCAGAAGAACCTCTTTGTTCCTATACTCAACTCCTCTTGTTACGAAGGCCAACATGTCATTCGCTTTTCTCACTGCCTGCTGTACCTGCATGCTTACTTTCATTGATTGATGAGCAAGGACCCCCAGATTCCATTGTACATCCCCTTTTCCCAACTTGACACCATTTAGATAATAATCTGCCTTCCTGTTTTGCCACCAAAGTGGATAACCTCACATTTATCCACTTTAAACAGCATGTGCCATGCATCTGCCCACTCACCCAACCTGTCCAAGTCAACTGTCCTCATAGCATCTTCCTCACAGTTCACACTGCCACCCAGCATTGTGTCATCTGCAAATGTGCTAATGTTACTTTCAATCCCTTCATCTAAATCATGAATATATATTGTAAATAGCTGCGGTCCCAGCACCGAGCCTTGCGGTACCCCACTAGTCACTGCCTGCCATTCTGAAAGGGACCCGTTAATCCTTACCCTTGGTTTCCTGTCTGCCAACCAATTTTCTATCCATGTCAGCACCCTTCCCCCAATACCATGTGCTCTAATTTTGCCCACTAATCTCCTATGTGGGACCTTATCAAATGCTTTCTGAAAGTCCAGGTACACTACATCCACGGGATCTCCCTTGTCCATTTTCCCAGTTACATCCTCAAAAAATTCCAGAAGATTAGTCAGGCATGATTTCCCCTTGGTAAATCCATGCTGACTCGGACCGATCCTGCTACTGCTATCCAAATGTGCCGCTATTTCATCTTTTATAATTGACTCCAGCAACTTCCCCACCACCGATGTAAGACTAATTGGTCTATAATTCCCTGTTTTCTCTCTCCCGCCTTTCTTAAAAAGTGGGATAACATTAGCTACCATCCAATCCACAGGAACTGATCCTGATTCTATAGAACATTGGAAAATGATCACCAATGCATCCACGATTTCCAGAGCCACTTCCTTAAGCACCCTGGGATGCAGTCCATCAGGCCCTGGGGATTTATCCGCCTTCAGGCCCATCAACACCATTTCCTGCCTAATGTGAATTTCCTTCAGTCCCTCCGTCAGCCTAGATCCTCTGGCCACTACGATATCAGGAAGATTGTTTGTGCCCTCCTTAGTTGTTTGTGAATGATCCACTACATGGATTAATAAAGGTTAATCTACATTAGTGAAGACGAATCCAAAGTACCTGGTCAACTCGTCTTCCATTTCCATGTTCCCCACAATAAATGTGGCCTTTTCAGTCTTCAAGGGTCCATCTTTGGTCTTAACTATTTTTTTCCTCTTCACATACCTAAAGAAGGTTTTACTATCCTCCTTTATATTCCTGGCTAGCTCACCTTCGCACCTCATATTTTCTCCACGTATTGCATTTCTAGTTATCATGTTGCTCTTTAAAAGTTACCCAATCCTCTGGCTTCCCGCTCTTCTTTGCTATGTTGTACTTTTATTTTATTTTATACTGTCCCTGACTTCCCTTGTCAGCCACGGTCGCCCCTTACTCCCCTTGGAATCTTTCTTCCTCTTGGGATTGGACTGATCCTGCACCTTCTCTATTATTTCCAGAAATACCTGTCATTGTTGTTCCACTGTCATCCATGCTAGGGTATCTTTCCAGTCAACTTGGCCAGCTCCTCCTTTATGGCTCCATATTCCTCTTTGTTCAACTGTAATATTGACACCTCCGATTTACTCTTCTCCCTCTCAAATTTTAGATTAAAACTTATCATATTATGGTCACTACCTCGTAATGGCTCCATTACCTCGTGTTCCCTTGTCAAATCCGGTTCACTACACAGCACTAAATCCAAAATTGCCTTCTCCCTGGTAGGCTCCAGTACAAGCTGCTCTAAGAATCCATCATGGAGGCTCTCCACACACTCCCTTTCTTGGGGTTCAGTACCAACCTGATTTTCCCAGTCCACCTGCATGTTGAAATCTCCAATAACAACCTTTACAACATGCCAATTTTAACTCTTGATTCAAATTTGCACCCTATATCCAGGCTACTGTTTGGGGGCCTGTATATAACACCCAATTAAGGTATTTTTACCCTTACTATTTCTCAGTTCCATCCATACTGACTCTACATTTACTGATTCTATGTCACTCCTCGCAAGGGACTGAATTTAATTCCTCGCCATCTGAGCTACCCCACTCCCTCTACCCACCTGTCTGTTTTTCGATAGGACGTATGCCATTGAATATTCAGTTCCCAGCCCTGGTCCTCTTGCAGCCATGTCTCTGTAATTCCCACAACATCATACTCGCCTATTTCTGGCTCAAGCTCATCCACTTTAATTTTTATACTTCGCGCAATACAACACTTTGACTTCGTTATTCACCTCCCCTCTCACTCCGGTCACTATTGACCCTGACCTTACTCTCTTACCCTTCTCGAACATTCCTTTCCATTAATTCGGGAGTCTTTTGTAACTTTTTCTGTACTCACTTCTGCTTTAACTCTATCTTTATACTCCAAATTTGTCAATCGCTCCCCCCCCTCACTTCCCGCTGACTAGTTAGAACGCAACAAAAGCTTTTCACTGTACCTCAGTACAGGTGACAATAAACTAAACTCGAACTCCAAGTAGAGGTTGCTATTGAATCAGCCGGTGATTTTGAATGACGGAGAAATTTTCAGGTGCTAAGCATCCCAAATTTGTTACAAATTGTATTTTCTGAAGCATATCAGCGATTCATGGGATTTGTGATCATCTGATAGCTTCATGGCTACCGTCGTCCCAAGCAAAGATTATCTTTTTCCCGGGTAGCTTTTGCAAGTCATTACTAATTCAAACCCTGAAACAATGTAACATAATGTCGGAAGTAACACACATTTTCTTATGCTATTATATATCACACCAAGTCGAGTGTAAATAGGCGCGCGAATACACGGCAGCTTATATTGCACAAAGTCGTTAAATTTAAAAAGAGTAACGGAATGCATTATCTCATTATAACAATTTCAAAGCATAATTATATTAAATATGGACGCCAAATTCACATTAAAAAAGCCGTAGTAATCAAGATGGCTTTTCGGCAATAGTAATCGAGCATCTCGATATGGAATATCCACAATTTTAACGACCTGGGAAATATGTATTGATTTTGGATTTCAACATCTCAGCAGGTTTTATTGGATTATACACGAACAAGATGGAAACAACAAGATGCCCCATCTACGCTGGTGCCACGTTCCCCTATGTAGTCCATATCCCTATAAACCTTTTCTGCACATGTATCTGTCCGTGTCCTTGAAATTGTGTTATAGTACCTGCCTCAACAACCTGCTCTGACAGCTTATTTCATACATCCACCGCCCACAGTGTGAAAATGTCCACCCCCCACCCCCCAGGTTTCTTTTAAATCTTTTCCCTGTCACCTTAAACCAATGTCCTCTAATTCTTGATTTCTCTCTCTGGCTACAATACTCTGTGCATGAACCCTATCTATCCCAGGGCCGGATTTACGTATAAGCTTCACAAGCTTAAGCTTAGGGCCTCGAGATCTAGGGAGGGCCGGATTTACCTGGGGCCTCAAAATTTAGGGAGCCTCCGGCCAAGGTGTTTTTTTCCCCAGAGTAAATAAAATCCCGAAAAATAAAAAATTGGAGCGCTATCAGCGTTTACACTTTGACTGAAATTACCCTAAATTCTGGTTCAGGCCAGCTAGAAGTTTTGTGGGGGGGGGGGATTGCGACCATCCGCGGTGTCTGCGGTGTCTGCGGCGCGGAGTCGGAGCCTCGCTGCTTGGGAGAGAGGGGGGCGGTGTGAGAGGGGGAAAGGGGGTGGTTGAGACAGACGGGGAGAGAGAGGGAGGGGGCGGGGGAGGGGAGGGTGAGGGAGAGAGGGGGATGTGAGAGGGGGAAAGGGGCGGTTGAGACAGACGGGGAGAGAGAGGGAGGGGAGGGGGAGAGAGAGGGGAGGTGGGTGAAGGGAAAGGGAGGGTGAGAGAGGGAGGGGAAGGGACGAGAGAGAGAGGGAGAGGGGGACAGTGAGGGGGTATCTGAGATCCCCCCGAAGGGGGTTGAGAGAGGGGGAGGGAGAGGGAGGGGAGGGGGTGGAGAGAGAGGGGGAGGGGGAGGGGGAGAGAGAGTTGGGGAGGGAGAGAAAGGTGGAGGCAGAGGGAAGGGGAAGGAGGAGGGGGAGAGGGGGATTATCTTTAGTGAGATTGTAAAATTAAGGTAGGTTTTAGAGCAATTATATTTTCTCCTCCACAGGAATAATATCAAACTATTGGAACTGGTTTCTTTTCCTTCATTACAATACTGAAAAATATGAATTTCATAGTTTGCGACTTTCATTTTGAATCATATTTTTAATATGCACACACTAACACAGTCGAACAGTAACAGGCAATCATATGAACACACAAAACATTTTCTAAAAAAATGTTTTATTTACTGCAAAAAAATTAATGTGTTTTGTTTGCAGTGTTTGCATGCTCCTTTATACCATTTTACATAACATTTTACAGTACAACTTGATTATTAAAACAAGGACAGCTTCAATTCTTGATTTAAAAAAAATGTATTCAACAATTACCCCAATCACCCCATTCCAACCACTCATTACTCTTGACTCAACCAAAATTATTTCTGAAATATTGGTCATAAATCTGGTGCAAAAATGCTCCAAAATAAGGCTCAGAATGCACCAGAGAGCATCTAAAACACCAGAGCTTCCAGGGCCCTTAAGCAGGCCCTGGACCCCGGCCGCAAGGGTCTTCGAGCTTCGCGCTTGTGATATGCGCTGTGTGCACTTATTTCGCATAATTTTTTTGTCATCCTGCCATGCCACCCCCCTTTTTGAAAAGCTTCGTACAGGTCTGGTGTATTATATTTTTGACACTGACATTGGCCTTTCTTACATATGCTGTCACAACGCACTGTGGTCTCTAAATAACACTTCAGTAATTTTCCTTGCCCTCCATTTCAGAATAATAGTGTTATATGCCGATAACTCAACACTAGCACTGGCAATAAATAAAAAGCACAGCTTTCCAGCCCTTATCTCATTGGCCACGCTCGGCTGCACATCGGTGTCAAACTGGTGGACTCTTCCATCTTCCTCACCTCGTGGGGGTGGGGGATTGGGAGGGGCCTCACAAGTGGAATAAGCTAGGGCCTCTCTTCATCTAAATCCGGCCCTGATCTATCCCCACATAAATGTATACAAAGGGTGGCATGCGTGACAGACGCGGAATAGACATCACTCGAATCAAGCTCCGTAATTCGGATTCTATGTGGGAGCTTGGAGGTTTCAGCCTAATAACTGTCCAACAGTCCATGATAACTTTGCTCTCGTGTCTGGCGGTTTCGCGCAAATGTTCTGAAATGTAGCTGATGTAATATGCCTTTGCGCCATTAGATGGAAATGTTATACCATTTACACATTTTATTGGATCGTGAGGGACCAGAGGGAGATTTGCATTAGTGCTTGAAACCCTGTTGCATGATAAAGAAAAGTCATTGTGTGGCTCTGCCAAAAAAACTGTTTCTTTCAAATAATTGCCCTGGATTTTCCTGAATGCGGTTTGACACTGATATTTAATGCTCGTCATCTCCATCGATAGAGTGAGTGCACCTTCTGAAAAGAAGACGAGTGCGGTTCCTGATGGCAAAGAAAGTCTGCTGATGTAATACATGAAATAATAATGGCAGATAACGACTAAGGCAGAATCTATGGAGAAAGCGACAGGGTTAATGGTTTACGGTGATGATCTTTCGCCAACACTTAAAAAAGAAAAGAAATACTTTGAATTGCAGGAAAGTGTGGGGTGGGGGAGGGGGGGAGGTGATATCAGTAAATATGTGGTACGGAGAGGGGACCAGGAGAAATGGATGAGGCTGATATGTGTCGATGAAAATAAAGTGAAGAAGCCTTGCGAGAGGCGGCAGACCTGCTGGAGGAGGTTTAAATAGTCATAGAAAGTTACAACGCAGAAACCCCCGAACCTGCGTTAATCCTCATCCACCTATTTAGACTAATGTACATGAATGCGTTTTCTGTTCGTTCCCCATTCTCAACTGAATGAGTATATAGGAGGAGAATGAACTTCAACATTTTGTAAAATCATCACTATATCGAGTTGGGAATCTATCTACTTCCGCCTTCCAAAATATATGAAATAAGTTGAGAGGGAAACCAGCGCCTCATCCCTGACAGGAATGGATGCCCCCACCCCCCACCCCCCATCCCCCACCCTCACCCTCCGTCAGTAACCTGACCTCTAGATACAGTAATTCTAAATTTAAAGGAGATGTGCGGAGCAATGTTTATACGCAGAGGGTGGTCAGTGCTTGGAACGCGCAGTCGTGGGTGGTGAAGTCGTGAAGTAGATACATTAGTGGCGTTTAAAATGACTTTTGTGTAGGCGTATTGACATTCAGGGAATGGAGGAATATCGATTATATGCAGGCAGATAATGGTTGGCCATAGCATCTAGTTGGTGGGCTGAGGGGCCTCTTCCTGTGCCGTAGTGTTCTTAATACTATGTTCTATCAAGACTCCTCAAAATTTTACATTTCATTCAAATCCCCTCGCGATCTTCTAAATTCCAACAGGTGCATACCTAGCCCGTCCAGTCTTCCGCAACCATCCTGCCTGTTTCACATTATCGTGTCAAAGAAGGAAATTGATCAAAAGCCAGCTAAAATAACACCCCTACATAATGGAGACTGTGAAAGAATGACTTCCCGAGAAAACCAAACGCCATGTATCTGAAAAGTCACCTCTACCTCTGTGGTCATAGGTGCCATCTCACCTACTAACTGTTCTGTTTATTTCCGATATACAGCATTTTCATTCAGAATTACGTGGTTCTTGCACAATTTATCTGGATATCATAAGAATTTCCATCTATAACTTCACTGAAATAGATTTCAAAACCCACCTCCAGATTTGTCATCTATTATAACTGTAAAAAAAAGTCACTACATCTGAAGATAGACAAAAATGCTGAAGAAGTATGAAGAAGGGCCTCGACCCGAAACATGGCCTATTTCCTTCGCTCCACAGATGCTGCCTCACCAGCTGAGTTTCTCCAGCATTTTTGCCTACCCTCGATTTTCCAGCATCTGCAGTTCCTTCTTAACCATCACTACATCTGAAAGTCTCCAATATTTTTAAATAATCGTATGATATCAAAAGAAACACACAATGAAATATTTTACTCAAATGGATCAGTTGGCGTTCCTGTGCCGCGTTTTCTCAGTGCGGATTACTCTCTGAATGTAAATGCAGCCAAATGTCCAGCGACGGAGCGCAAAGCTAACATGGTTGGTGGAACTTGGTGGTGTAGTTTGTGCCTTCCGCATACAATCTAACGTCCGAAAACGTCACGGAACTGATCAGCAGCGATATCAACCATTTAGCCAGTACCAATTCAAGGACAAGATGGTTCCAAGCCATTAATGCTATGTCCGCTGTCATTAATGTTATGTTGAAGACTGAAAAAGTACCAATCCAAGTCCCGCGTGCCTATCCAGTCCTCAGAATGACCTCACGAGCCAGACTGGTTTAAGAAATAGTTACACAGGTACATTGATGGGACAGGTTTGCATAGATATGGACCAAACACAGGCAAGTGGGACTAGTGTAGCTGGGGCATTGTTAGCTGGTGTGGGCAAGTTGGGCCGAAGGGCTTGTTTCCACACTGTAGCCCTCTATGACTATGACTTAGTTTTCTAAACGCTGTAATTTCTCGACAATGATCTCAGCCTACCCAATTGCGCCAATTTAATTCCAAAGATTCCAAGTGTCCTTATTTTCTGATTTGTTGTTTTAACCATTCAGAAATTTGTTTCACTATATTATCGCCCACAATGACAAATCCTTCAATTGGCCTTTTGTTTTGTCAAATGCGTTTCAAGGATTTATCGTGTTTTCATGTAATTGTGCAAAACGCAATTGTCTTTCATATATCTTCATTGCAATGATACTCAGCGTCTTCTTTTCCCTTCTCCATCAATCTGCCTCGAACATTTCGAGTTGACAATTGAAGTATTAATGCTTTCAGTCCTATGGCGATGAATACGGAAATGGCGGGAGCGTCCTCTGAATTGTTAGCTCGTCACACAGTATTATAACCTACAAATATACATATACACATTGTGAACTGTTTGGAAGCACAAAGCACAAAGAATATGATGGTTTGCCGCAAAGCTTATGCGGTGCCATCGAAAACCTACGCGATTCATCGCATTTTATCTGTACGGGTGATAACTGCAAAGAAAATAATGGTTTATAAATTTTCCACAAATTAAGCCTAAAATTAATTTCAAAAAGCTTCGTAAAATGTTCAACGTGTTTTAATTTCACTCCTTCCAGCTCGGAATCAAAAACACGAAGTTGAAAAATAAAATAAAATTGTGACATTGGAAATCTGAAATAAAAACAGTGAAGGGCGGTGACAATCGGTAGCATCTGTGAAGAGCTGAATTATTTGGTTCTGGTGAAGCTTTATTGACTTAACAAAAGTTCACGTCCTTTTCCCCTTCACATGTATTCTCTGAGGTGTTGAACATCCCTAGTATTTTCTGTTTCTGCACAAAATATATCTGCCTGCCTAACCACTGGCTACACAGCAGTTCCTACATCTGGCCATGCAGTTTGCTATTCTTTTCTTCTCCTCTATAATTCTAGCTATACCCCCCCCCCCCCCCCCCCCCCCCCCCCCCCTCACGTGGGTAGAGATTTGCATGAATAATTAAAACTCGGTGACGTTGTGATGTCGAGGAGTTCTTAAGGGGAGATTTCTCAAGAACCAGAAACGGACCTCTGTCGGAAAACATTTAGATTCTGACCCTCGCCACCTCCTTCACCATGTCTGAATGGATTCGCGTTCTCGCCGCGTTCGTGTTCTGCTTCCATAGTAAGTAGAAAACCTAATCACCAGGCAGCTGCTCTTTGCATTCTGCTGATAGATTGTATGTTTACGAATATTAATTTGTTTTTTCACCAGCTTCAATCGCAGAGAGTTTGGTGACTCAGGACCCTACGTCCATCTCCACTTCTCCGGGGAAAACGGTCAAGATGACTTGTACCCTCTCAGGAGCCCAGATGCGCAGCTACGGCACTAGCTGGTACTGGCAAAAGACCGGCAGCGCCCCGGTCCTTGTGTGGTATGAGGGCAACAGAGCTTCTGGAATTCCAGATCGATTCACCGGTACCGTGGATGATCCGAACAATATGATGCACCTGACCATCACCAACCTGCGATCTGAGGATGTCGCCGATTATTACTGTTTTGTTTCAACTATTGGTTTCGGGAAAGGAACCAAATTGAATCTAAGCAGTAAGTACAATAATGACTACCTGAAAATTAGCACAATGCAACATCCGCTTTCACTTTGATCCGATTTTTAAAGCGCTCTACAAGTTGTCCTCCAATTCTTGCGATATTACGGATGAATTAAGTCGTGGCTTTAAGTTGAAATTTCTGTCAGTTTAATGTATTAACGCAGGATATGTGAGTAGCCGCGAGTGAGAGATAGAGAAAGTCAAACGCGAAGTACACCTCCTGTTAGTTCAAGTTGGGGAAAATAAACGAGCAGGTGGGAGCGGTCAGCGACAAGGCAGCATCTATGGAGACACAGAGCTATTCCACATTTCAGGTTGAGACTCTGCATCGGGACAAGGTATAACGAGGCCTCCGCAGATGGTTCTGAGTTCCTCCACCAGTTTATTTTTGTTTTGCAGCATTTGCAGCATCTGCCATCGCTCATGCCTCCGTGTTTAAAATCTTGGAGCGGGCGGACGAATCACTTATTAAGCCGATCCTCTCATCAAGCGTTTCAGCCTTGAGAAGAGATGGGAGTGATTAAGTGTGGATGTAGCAAAAGCATGCGTGATAGATTAAAAAGTCACTTAGATGAGTCAGTTTCGAAAGCATCGCTGACGCGCAGAAGAAAATAGAGAATTGCTGGTTCCGCCAATGCAATATCGGCCTATTTCGCGTTTGTTATTCCTGAATCTTTCTCTTTCTATATTCTACATACTCGATAGTAAGGAAATCTCCGTTATCGCGTCATGCTGATGTACTTTTGTTCATGTCTAAGTAACCACTCGATTTAAAAAATCTCATTTTGTTATCACAGTCGTGGGATGGTTCTCTAATCTCAGGAAAATCTGAGGCGTTGGCTTTCTCTAAATTTGGCCTCTTAATCGTCAACATTATTGTCACCATGAAGATCAAAACTCAGGATTACCCCTCAAGCATCTCATGCTTCCTATCTCTCTTTTCATTCTTAACATGCTCATGAAATCTATCTCTTTGCCTAATAGCTTTCCCCTCCCCATTTGTTATTCTACGTGAATGGTCTGACTGTGTTTAACAATGCCTTATGAGGCATTTTTCTGTGACATTCGACGAGAAAATAAATTTCGAATTGACTTCCGAGCCGAAACTCATTGCCAGTAAATACAGAAAACACAATTATAAAATCTTCAAACGCCGCTATTTTATTTCACACTAAAGACCTTCGTGAGCATTTTCTGATTGACACTGCAGGGGCTGGTATATCACTCACTTTCGTTCACTTTTATTTGAATATCTTTGTATTTGGCAAGTTGTTCAGTCCAATATAACTGAACATGTTGATACTGTCGCGATAGAAATAATGTTTGGTTGCATTAGTTTGGAATATGGTACGTCATATATATATATATCGAAGTAAGTATTTTGTGCAATATTTACATTTTTAAAAATATTTATATCTTCAAATCTACCATTGGTAAGGAGTCAATGAAGTATTTTATTAGACTTTTGAAGGGCTGACGATAAACTGACATTGCGAACTGCTCATTATTTTAATCGCGCTGGATATTTCAATCAAAAATCTTCCTTTATTCTGGACCATGCGGGCAAAATGGAATTAGTGACTTGAGTTTGAGGTTGACACGGATTGTGGCTTTCAACCTTCCATACGACAAAATTAAAGATCCGTGCTTATTCAGGAGCTTTTCAAAATGAATCAATGTTGCTGCGACTGTAGCGGTTGTAGCGGTTAGTAATATTTTCACGTGCACTGTGTGAACTGTGCGAAGTGTGTTTTAAGACAGCAATAGAAGGGCAATACAGAAAACTAGATGTTGAAATCCTGAATGAAACGCAAAGTGCTCAGCACTTTGGTAAGCGGGTCAGCGGGTCAGGCAGCATCTGAGAAGGGTTCATTAAATTGTTGCGGAAATCAATCGGCATTGATCACAGTGAAATATTTTGAGTTTGGCGGCTAATCTCCAAATCTCGCCGCATTTAATTTCAAGGGTGGAGTGAAATGGACCAAAGCATTTCTTTGTAAGACTCCCGCTTTAATTAATGTTGATTCCTCTGACCGACCCCACCTTCCCCCACCCCTACTGAATCGCCCAGTTTACATCAAGATTGTCCGAATTACATTTTCAACCACGAGGATGTAAATAGGATAAGCATTTAATGGAACACGGCGTATTTACGGGAGTGTCTCTTTCCAAAATATCTACCAAAAATCGTTGATTTATTCTTACATTTGTGAATTGTTTCCAGACCTTTGGACAAACCGTAGTAATGATCTTCTGTTGCACAGACATTTTCACGTGTTTGCAAAATTAGATTAATTGTAAAGTAGTGGAAATAAAAACATAATAAATGATGGCAGGAGTAGACTGCCCAATACTTCCAGTTGGATCTGAAGATACGCAGTTCATATTAACCCTAAACGGCCTGAAAGATATTCTGTTTAAGAAAGAACTGCAGATGCTGAAAAAATCGAACGTAGACAAAAATGCTGGAGAAACGCAGCGGGTGAGGCAGCATCTCTGGAGCGAAGGAATAGGTGACGTTTCGGATCGAGACCCTTCTTCAGACCTTCTTCAGTCTGAAGAAGGGTCTCGACCCGAAACGTCGCATATTTCCTTCGCTCCATAGATGCTGCTTCATCCGCTGGGTTTCTCCAGCATTTTTGTCTACCTTTGAAAGATATTCTGAATCTATTCTCTCTGGTGCTGGGGGAAATGTTCTCGCTACATGCAACCTTTCAAGACATGTAAGGCGTTTGCCTGTTTCGATGCGAATATCATTCATAGCTCTAAAATCCAGAGATTGCATCCCCGTCTACTCAATTTTCCCTCACACGGCAAATGATCTATCTCTGGAACCTGGGGAAGCAAGGTAAACACTTGATTCGGAAGGCCAGCGTTAATAATTCACTATGCTGTACTTCTTTCTATTTTCCAGGTCCCCAGCCTCCCGCGGTGTCAGTCCTTGGGCCTTCAGAGGAAGAAATCGCGGGAAAGGGCACCGCCACTCTGGTGTGTTTGGTGAACGGGTTCAACCCGGGCGTTGTGGACATTGAGTGGACGGTGGACGGCAGTGCGAGAAGTGATGGCGTCGACACAGGCCGAGCCCAGCAGGATCAGGACAACATGTTCAGTACCAGCAGTTACCTGACTCTGCCAGCCGCCTACTGGAACTCACACGAGCTTTACTCCTGTGTAGTTAAACACGAGACTCAGACAAACCCACTGAAGACAAACATCGCCAGATCTGGTTGTGCTTGATTCAAACATATGATGTCTTGAATTGATACATTTGGAAATAAAATTCACGCACAGAGATTACATGTCTGTTTTCTTTTATATATGTTTTCAGTCACAGCAAATGCACAATGTAATTTATTAAGGAGAGGAGAGCAATAATGTCTCATTTATCGCCCTGCATTGCTCGACTATTTTGTACCAAAACAATGATATCCTAAATATGCATTAATACATTAGTAAATATGCTGAGCAAAAGTTTTAAGTTCAGCAAATTAACTTTACAACAGTTAGGACGGAAACGATGCAGTACACGGGTCTGAAGAAGGGTTACGGCCCGAAACGTTGCCTATTTCCTTCGCTCCATAGATGCTGCTGCACCCGCTGAGTTTCTCCAGCATTTTTGTGTACCTTCCAGTTTATTCGCCATGGTTGTGTTTCCAGGCCATGGCGCCGAATTAAACTAATCCATGTTTGTATTTTAAAAGTAATTCTAGGTGGGTTACGGCGGGAAAGAACAATGAATGCCAATGAAAGGAACTACAGATACTGGTTTACACTGAAGATAAACACCAAATGCTGGAGTAACTCAGCGGGACAGGCAGCATCGCTGGATAGATAGACAGCCCTTTAATGTGAAGAAGGGTCACCCATTCCTTCTCTCCAGAGATTCTGCCTATCCCGCTGAGTTACACCAGCATTTGTGACTATCTTCAGTGTATCTGTAGTTCCTTCCTATGTATTTCCGTGAACCGTGGTCCATTTTTTTTGTCTATGATCTGGTCTCACATTTAAAAGCTTATCAGTGACTGTCTCCGTTACTACATACCAGATTGACATAGGATTTTCTCTTGGCCGATTTCAAACATCGCATATTTTTTTACATTCTAAATGTGTTTCAATGATAGTTATTCGCGAGCAAATGCAAATGCAACGCGTCAGCTGTAAATTTATGGAAGCGTTAATTCGCAACCACCCAATTATGTGCAGAGTCACCTTCTCTGATTATATTTTCGCAAAAGTGACGATGTTGCCACTGCCGTAGTCCAGTACTCCAGTAGGGTACTCCAATACCATAGACTTCATTCAGACTGCTTATGGAGTACACAACTCGCCGGAAAATTAAAACCGATCAAGTAAGATGGGAAAGTTTGCATTGGTTTGTAGAGGGCCAGTGCAACAACAACCGGAGAGTGCTAGGTAAATAAAGCAGAAGAAAAATGCTGGAGGAACTCGGGTGGTCGGAGGATCTGGTGGCAAAGAGACAGGCAACGTTTGGGGTCGAGTGCGTGCATCCGGATTGTTTGTGGAGGGGAGGTAGCCACTATAAAGAGCTAAGAGTGGGGGTGAGACAGGGGCTAGCTGGTGAAAAGTGGGATTAGTTAAGAAGGCGCAGAGGGTGTCATGTTAAAGAGGGGGAGTGATAGAGTCCGGAGAAAGCAGCTGGTGGGTTGGTGATAGAGACTGATGTGGGGAGAGAAGCAAAAATGAGAAAGGAGGCAAAGGCTGGGGGGGTTGGGGGGGAGGGGGGGGGAGGGGGGGGGGGGATTTAGACACAGAAAGTGGAAGATGATGAGTAGAGACACGGGAGGCTGCATTTACGGAAACTGATAGTGGAGAAAGTTAGGGTTGGTAGGCACATGGAACCAGTTGAACAAGGTGTAGGAGAAGGCGAGTTGTGTAGATCTGTTTACAATGCCACACTTTTAATCAATTAAGGAAATACACAGCCGTGTATCAAACTGGGATAGACACAAACAGCTGTGGTAACTCAGCGGGATAGGTAGCATCTCTGGAGAGAAGGAATGGGTGACCAAGAAGGGTCTCGACCCGTAATGTCAATCATTCCTTCTCTCCAAAGATGCTGCCTGTCCCGCTGAGTTACTCCAGCTTTTTGTGTCCATCTTCGTTTCAAACAAGCATCTGCAGTTCCTCCCCACGCATGTTATCTCACTGGGATAGTGTACATTCGAAAGGAAGGGATAAATGAGATGATTTGCACTGGAAAGGAGATTAATAACAGGATTCAGCATTGAGATGTCACCATGACGATAAGATATGTCACTATGACGATAATAGTCACTATGACGATTTTTAAAAAAACGATTCCACAATGGGTGAGACTCCTCTAATCTTTGGGTGAGATGGTGCCCCTCAAATCAAATTGAATGAACTATGGGCTAGCAGTGAGATCGGAAGCAGGGGGCGGGATGCAATAATCCAGGGTTTGCTCATTTGCTGGTTAAGCGGAGTTCCCTTCCAGTCAGGAGAGGCGCAGATCGTAAAACGTTACGATGGGGAATAAACTGGGTGAAAACAAGAAACAAACGGATTAAGTGAGTGAGCAAATAATAGCATGTGGATTTGACCGTGGAGAATTAAGAAATCGTCTGTCGACCCAGGATTCCTGAGTGGGGTCCCTGCATGCCACCCGCATTCAACATTCACGGAACGTCGTCTTAATGGACTTGGAAGGGCATTTGAACGGCCAAAACTGTCCCCTAAACGAGCTTAATAGAAGCTGATCCTTGAATAATATGATGCGAGCGATGTGATGGTCCACGAAAGCGCATTCTGAAAGCTCTTGACAAAATGGGAAAGTCGTCTCCCAGTTTTGCTGTTTGTCAAACTAGTGGGGGTCTTTCAATGTCTCTAAACCTTTCTGACATTCAGAAGCCATTGAAGGTGCAGAAATAGATTTAAGTGAATTTCATTCAAAAGAAAGCAAATAAACACATTTAAAATATGAATAAAATATGAAACATGAAACATGAAAGATGAAACATCAGATAATTGAAATAAATAAAAATGTAGTTAGTCTTCAGTTTTGGCCCCAGAACCTTCTTTCGAATGAATGAGCCCATAGTTCCTGCAGGAGATTAAATAGTAATCTAAAGGAATCTCAGTCAGCTCTCACTGCACCGATGGGAATACCCTGGTGTGGACCGCGGTGGCGCTGCAGGTAGACCATTTGGCTCGGATCTCCAGCGAGCTGGGTTGAACCCTGAGCTCCGATGCAGTCTTTGCGCTATTTTCTCATTCTCCCAGTGACGGTCCCCCCCCCCCCCCCCCCCCCCCCCCCCCCCCCCCCCTTTTTTTTTGTTGGGCTAATTGGCCACTGTAACTTTCAGTTAATGTAGGAGCATTAATTGCCATTGTGAGCGAATAGGTTACGAGGAAATAAGAAGGAGAACGGGATGGATTGGATTGTTCTCGGACCTGCGAACACTCCCATCCATGTCGTTGTCAAATCTGGAATCTCAGCATGAAAATATCAAGCTGTCACCCGGATGTCCATTTATGGGACCTCCCATTAATGTGGAAGTATTGACATTTATTGTCAATCATTTTGAGAGCTTTTGTTATTTAAGTGGGAAATTTGCTTACTCCTGCACTTATTGTCTATTGTCTATTGTCTATTATGGGTGACACCAAAGAAAGAGGAACTCATTATCCTCGGTAGACATAAATACTGGAGTAACTCAGCGGGACAGGCAGCATTTCTGGAGAGAAGGAATGGGTGACGTTTTAGGACAAAACCCTTCATCAGACTCGTATTCTCGGTCCTTCGTCTGGGGTATTGCAGTCAGCTTCATGTAAAATAACTCCAAAGTGATACATTGATCACGAATGACAGTAAACGCACATTGATTGAATGTAATGATACCAAATCTTACGAAATTAAACTAAATAATTGATTTAAGAGAAAGGAATTCTGTAGGGTAGGTAGTGAGAAACCTAGAAATGCATTTTACAGCAATGTCATGCTTAGAGGTGTTAGAACGTGAATATGAATCCCATCAAGAGATATCGAATTTGCTCATGTAATAAGGAATAGGAGTCCAATTAGGCCATTCGGCCCATCAAGTCCACTCGATCATTCAATCGTGGCTGATCTATCTCTCTCCCCAAACCCCATTCTACTGCCTTCTCCCCATAACATCTGACACCTATGAATTTGTGTATATATTTGGTATCAAATCATATACCAATGCATGGTTATCAAAGAAATGAACATGCTCCAACGTGTATCACATTCCCTTCGGGGTGTCCAAAGCTGTTTCCAGCTAATTCTAAATTTAGGGAGTGTTTCCACAAGAGAGGAAACACAGTCGTCAACTACCACACTACACTTCCTCAATAGCAAGAATGTCCTTCCTCAAATTTGGAGACCACAACTGCACACAATACTCCAGGTGTGGTCTCACCAGGGCCCTGTACAACTGCAGAAGAACCTCTTCGTTCCTATACTCAACTCCTCATGTTATGAAGGTCAACATACCTTTTGCTTTCCTCACTGCCTGCTGTACCTGCATGCTTACTTTCATTGACTGATGAACAAGGACCCCTAGATCCCTTTGTACATCCCCTTTTCCCAACTTGACACCATTTAGATAATAATCTGCCTTCCTGTTTTGCCACTAAAGTGGATAACCTCACATTTATCCACATTAAACTGCATCTGCCATGCATCTGCCCACTCACCCAACCCGTCTAAGTCACCCTGCATCCTCATTGCACCCTCCTCACAGTTCACACTGCCACCCAGCTTTGTGTCATCTGCAAATTTGCTAATGTTACTTTCATTCCCTTCATCTAAATCATTTATATATATTGTAAATAGCTTCGGTCCCAGCACCGAGCCTTGCGGTACCCCACTATTCACTGCCTACCATTCTGAAAGGGACATAGAAACATAGAAACATAGAAAATAGGTGCAGGAGTACGCTATTCGGCCCTTCGAGCATGCACCGCCATTTAATATGATCATGGCTGATCATCCAACTAAGGATCCCGTACCTGCCTTCTCTCCATACCCCCTGATCCCTCTTGCCACAAGGGCCATATCTAACTCCCTCTTAAATATAGCCAATGAACTGGCCTCAACTACCTTCTGTGGCAGAGAGTTCCAGAGATTCACCACTCTCTGCGTGAATCCCTACTCTTTGTCTCCTGCCTGCCAACCAATTTTCTATCCATGTCTATCCTTCCCCCAATACCAGGTGCTCTAATTTTGCCCACTAATCTCCTTTGTGGGACCTTATCAAATGCTTTCTGAAAGTCCAGGTACACTACATTCACTGGATCTCCCTTGTCCATTTTCCTAGTTACATCCTCAAAAAATTCCAGAAGATTAGTCAGGCATGATTTCCCCTTAGTAAATCCATGCTGACTCGGACCGATCCTGCTACTGCGATAAAAAAAAATGTGCCGCTATTTCAGCCTTTTATAAATGAATCCAGCAGCTTCCCCACCTCCGATGTCAGGTTAACTGGTCTATAATTCCTTGTTTTCTCTCTCCCGCCTTCCTTAAAAAGTGGGATAACATTAGCTACCCTCCAATCCACAGGAACTGATCCTTTCTATGGAACATTGGAAAATGATCACCAATGCATCCACGATTTATAGAGCCACTTCCTTAAGTACCCTGGGATGGAGACCATCAGGCCCTGGGGATTTATCAGCCTTCAGTCCCATCAACACAATGTCCTGCCTAATGTGAATTTCCTTCAGTTCCTCCGTCAGCCTAGATCCTCTGGCCACTACTCTATCAGGAAGATTGTTTGTGTCCTCCTTAGTTGTTTGTGAATCATCCACTACATGGATTAATAAGAGTTAATCTACATTAATGAAGACGGATCCAAAGTACCTGTTCAACTCTCTGCCATTTCCATGTTCCCCACAATAAATTCGCCCTTTTCAGTCTTCCAACTTTGGTCTTAACTAATTTTTCCCTCTTCACATACCTGAAGAAGCTTGTACTATCCTCCTTTATATTCCTGGCTACCTTACCGTCGTACCTCATATTTTCTCCACGTATTGCCTTTTTAGTTATCATGTTGCTCTTTAAAAGTTACCCAATCCTCTGGCTTCCCGCTCATCTTTGCTATGTTGCACTTTTATTTTATACTGTCCTTGACTTCCCTTGTCAGCCACGGTCGCCCCTTACTCCCCTTGGAAGCTTTCTTCCTCTTGGGAATGGATTGATCCTGCACCTTCTGTATTACTCCCAGAAATACTTGCCATTGTTGTTCCACTGTCATCCATGCTAGGGTATATTTCCAGTTAACTTGGCCAGCTCCCCCTTCATGGCTCCATATTCCTCTTTGTTCCACTGTAATATTGACACCTCCGATTTACCCTTCTCTCTCTCAAATTTTAGATTAAAATGTATCATATTATGGTCACTACCTGCTAATGACTTCTTTACCTCGTGTTCCCTTATCAAATCCGGTTCATTACACAACACTTAATCCAAAATTGCCTTCTCCCTGGTAGGCTCCAGTAAAAGCTGCTCTAAGAATCCATCACGGAGGCACTCCACAAACTCCCTTTCTTGGGATTCAGAACCAACCTGATTTTCCCAGTCCACCTGCATGTTGAAATCTCCCATAGCAACCTTTACGACATGCCAATTTTAACTCTTGATTCAACTTGCACCCTATATCCAGGCGACTGTTTGGGGGTCTGTAGATAACACCCATTCAGGTCTTTTTACCCTTACTATTTCTCAGTTCCATCCATACTGAATCTACATCTCCTGATTCTATGTCACCCCTCGCAAGGGACTGAATTTAATTCCTCACCAACAGAGCTACCCCACTCACTCTGCCCACCTGTCTGTTTTTTTCGATAGGACGTATGCCATTGAATATTCAGTTCCCAGCCCTAGTCCTCTTGCAACCATGTCTCTGTAATTCCCACAACATCATACTCGCCAATTTCTGGCTCAAGCTCATCCACTTTATTTCTTATACTTTGAGTAATACACCACTTTGACTTTGTTATTCGCCTCCCCTCTCACTCCGGTCACTATTGGCCCTGACCTTACTCTCTTACCCTTCTCGAACATTCCTTCCCATTAATTCGGGAGCCTTTTGTAACTTTTCCTGTACTCACTTCCGCTGTAACTATCTTTATTCTCCCAATTTGTCAATCCCTCCCCCCCCCCCCCATAATCATAATAATTTCCATTCATAAACTTCACTGAAATAGATTGCAAAACCCGCTGTGTGATCTATTACAACTGTAAAAAAAACTCACTACATCTGAAAGTCTCCAATATTTTTTAATAATCATATGATATTAAAGGAAACACGCAATGAAACATTTTACTCAAATGGATCAGTTGGCGTTCCTGTGCCGCGTTTTCTCAGAGCGGATTACTCTCTGAATGTAAATGCAGCCAAATGTCCAGCGACGGAGCGCAAAGCTAACATGGTTGGTGGAACTTGGTGGTGTAGTTTGTGACTTCCGCATACAATCTAACGTCCGAAAACGTCACGGAACTGATCAGCAGCGATATCAACCATTTAGCCAGTACCAATTCAAGGACAAGATGCGTTGAACTGAAAGAGTACCAATCCAAGTCACGCGTGCCTTCTGTTTTCATTCAATCGCCCAGCAAAGAAAAATAGCATTGTGTTAGCGTTTTTAATTACTTGATACCTGCATTACATTCTTTGGTGTATCATGGACACCCCTAATCGTTTACACACAATAATTATATATTGAATAGAGTCTGAGGAGACAAGATGGTGCATTATTGTTTGGTCAAGAAAGCGAATGGTATGTTAGCATTCATAGCAAAAGGATTTGAGTATAGGAAGAGGGAGGTTCTACTGCAGTTGTACAGGGTCTTGGTGAGACCACACCTGGAGTATTGCGTACAGTTTTGGTCTCCTAATCTGAGGAAATACATTCTTGCCATAGAGGGAGTACAGAGAAGGTTAACCAGACTGATTCCTGGGATGGCAGGACTTTCATATGAAGAAAGACTGGATAGACTGGGCTTGTACTCGCTAGAATTTAGAAGATTGAGGGGGGATCTTATAGAAACTTACAAAATTCTTAAGGGGTTAGACAGGCTAGATGCAGGAAGATTATTCCCGATGTTGGGGAAGTCCAGAACAAGGGGTCACAGTTTAAAGATAAGGGGGAAGACTTTTAGGACCGAAATGAGAAAATCATTTTTTACACAGAGAGTGGTGAATCTGTGGAATTCTCTGCCACAGAAGGTAGTTGAGGCCAGTTCATTGGCTATATTTAAGAGGGCGTTAGATGTGGCCCTTGTGGCTAAAGGGGTCAGGGGGTATGGAGAAAAGGCAGGTACAGGATACTGAGTTGGATGATCAGCCATGATCATATTGAATGGCGGTGCAGGCTCGAAAGGCCGAATGGCCTACTCCTGCACCTATTTTCTATGTCTATGTTTTCTATGTGCCTCTCCAGTCCTCAGAATGACCTCACGGGCCGACTGGTTTAAGAAATAGTTAGACATGTACATTGATCGGACAGGTTTGGAGGGATATGGACCAAGCGCAGGCAAGTGGGACTAGTGTAGCTGGGGCATTGTTAGCTGGTGTGGGCAAGTTGGGCCGAAGGGCCTGTTTCCACACTGTAGCCCTCTATGACTCTATGACTCAGTTTTCTAAACTCTGTAATTTCTCGACAATGATCTCAGCCTACCCAATTGCGCCAATTTAACTCCAAAGTTTCCAAGTGTCCTTATTTTCTGATTTGTTGTTTTACCCATTCAGAAATATGTTTCACTATATTATCGCCCACAATGATAAATCCTTCAATGGGCCTTTTGTTTTGTCAAATGCGTTTCAAGGATTTATCGTGTTTTCATGTAATTGTGCAAAACGCAATTATCTTTCGCATATCTTCATTGCAATGATACTCAGCGTCTTCTTTTCCCTTCTACATCAATCTGCCCCGAACATTTCGAGTTGACAATTGAAGTATTAATGCTTTCGTTCCTATGGCGATGAATACGGAAATTGCGGGAGCGTCCTCTGAATTGTTAGCTCGTCACACAATATTATAACCTACAAATATACATATACACATTGAGAACTGTTTTGAAGCTTAAACTCTCCAAGCACAAAGTATATGATGGTTTGCCGCAAAGCTTATGCGGCGCCATCGAAAACCTACACGATTCATAGCATGTTATCTGTATGGGTAACAACTGCAAAGAAAATAATGGTTTATAAAGTTTCCACAAATTAAGGCTAAAATTAATTTCAAAAATCTTCGTAAAACCTTCAACGTTTTTTTTTTTCACTCCTTCCAGCTCGGAATCAAAAATACGAAGTTGAAAATTAAAATTAAATTGCGACATTGGAAATCTGGAACAAAAACAGTATATGGAGGTGACACTCGGTAGCATCTGTGAAGAGCTGGTTTCTTTGGTTCTGGTGAACCTTTATTGACTTAACAAAAGATCACGTCCTTTTCCCCTTCACATGTATTCTCTGAGGTGTTGAGCATCCCTAGTATTTTCTGTTTCTGCACAAAATATATCTGCCTGCCTAACCACTGACTACATAGCAGTTCCTACATCTGGCTATGCAGTTTGCTACTCTTCTGTTCTCCTCTATGATTCTAGCGATACCCCCCCCCCCCCCCCCCCCCCGCCCTCTACCCTACGCCCAAGCACAGAAAAAAGCCCGATGATTTGTCAATATCGCTCCACAATGATCCAGTAGTTCGATGTCACGTGGATAGAGATTTGCATGAATAATTAAAACTCGGTGACGTTGTGATGTCGAGGAGTTCTTAAGGGGAGATTTCTCAAGAACCAGAAACGGACCTCTGTCGGAAAACGTTTAGATTCTGACCCTCGCCACCTCCTTCACCATGTCTGAATGGATTCGCGTTCTCGCCGCGTTCGTGTTCTGCTTCCATAGTAAGTAGAAAACCTAATCACCAGGCAGCTGCTCTTTGCATTCTGCTGATAGATTGTATGTTTACGAATATTAATTTGTTATTTCACCAGCTTCAATCGCAGAGATTTTGGTGACTCAGGACCCTACGTCCATCTCCACTTCTCCGGGGAAAACGGTCAAGATGACTTGTACCCTCTCAGGAGCCCAGATGAGCAGCTCCTTCACTAGCTGGTACTGGCAAAAGACCGGCAGCGCCCCGGTCCTTGTGTGGTATGAGAGCACCAGAGCTTCTGGAATTCCAGATCGATTCACCGGTACCGTGGATGATCCGAACAATATGATGCACCTGACCATCACCAACCTGCGAGCTGAGGATGTCGCTGATTATTACTGTGCAGTGGCACTCTCTGGTGTAATTACATTCGGGAAAGGAACCAAACTGAATCTGAGCAGTAAGTAAAATAATAGCTATCTGAAAACGGCATTTGACTAATAACCAGCTTTCAATTTTAACCGGTTTTCAAAACGTTCAACCTCCAATTCTTGCAATAATACGGAAGCGAATAAAACAAACCCGTAATTTGCTTTGTGAATATAAACGGAAACTGATGCCATTATAATGTATTAATACAGGGTACGCGAATAGCCTCCGGTGAGATTTAAAGAAAACGGACTGCACTTCTATTTGCGTAGCGTGATAAAAACTTGGGGGAAATAAACAAACTGACTGAGGCGCTCAGCGAGTTAGGCAGCATCTGTGGAGGTATTTCAGGTTGAGACCCAGCATCGTGACAAGGTCCTAACTCCAATGTGTTACGTACACAGATGGTGCCTGGTCCACTGAGTTCGTCCACCAGTTTGCTTTTGTTTGCTTTAGATTGCAGCATCTGCAGTCTCCAAATTTGCGTGTTAAAATGTTGGAGCGGACCTCGGAGTCACTTATTAGATGATCCTCTTACCGAGCGTTTCAACTTTGAGAGGAGACGGGAATGGTTAAGTCTGGATGTAGCATAAGCATGTGTGATAGATTCAAAGACAAATTAGCTGTGTCAGTATCGAAGCCAAAACTGACGCACTAATGAGAGTAGACAATTGTTTGATTGTGTGTTTAGCAATGTCCTGTGAGGATCTTCGCCGTGAAGTTCGACGAGGAAATAAATTTTGAATTGACTCCCGTGCTAAAACTCATTGTCAGCAAATACCAAAAACGTAATTATAAAACCTGTACACGTCGCATTTTATTTCACAGCAAACACTATGATGAGCATTTTTCGATTGCTGTTGCAGGGGCTGGTGTATGAAATTGTTGCAAGTCTAAAAAAATAGAACATTCAAATAGAACATGCGTTGAAGCCCATAACGTGACCTCTACGCTACACATAGTCGGCGCATGGGCTCCAACAGCGCTCTTGGGTTGAGATTTCAAATAATTCAGCGCCATCTAATAACTAAATGTATTGTCACCTCAGTCTTGACACCGTCCCCTCCCTTCTAGAATTCCAAGCCTAGAACCGGCATCCCAGTATTTAAAACTGTCAAAGGCAATAGGAAATATTTATGTTATTGTCCCTGTTTTCAGAGTGCAGTCCCGGCCAGTATAACTTCTCTTTGTAGTGCAACCTCCGCAACTCAGGAATTAATTTGTGAATGAAGGTTGCAGTCCCTCCATTGTATCAGCATCCGTACAATTTGCAGCGGATGCATCTGATATCCAACTCGGCAATTACAGAAAACAATTTAAAGATTTTAAATTTTAAAATGGGTGCTTTTTCAGGAGCTTGTCAAAAGTAATCCCTTTTGGTGCGCTAGTATTAGCAGCATTTAGTGCTATTGAAAAGAGGACCACGTGAACTGTGTTTTAAGATAGCAAGGGAAGGGCCGTACAATAACTGCAGATGCTTAAATCCTGAATAAAACACAAAGTGCTGGGGGACACAGTGAGTCAGTCAGCAGCTGTGAAGCGAATGAACCTGTTCATTCCCTTCCAAGATGTTGCCTGATCCTCCGATTTCCTCCAGCATTTTGTGTTTTACTCAATAGAGTTGGGCGAACTGGCTTCAGCAGTCTCACTTCATTCCTTGAGAAGACAATGGATTTTATTTACACTAAGAGGGAATTTGCATTGATATATTACGTTTCAAAACCCCAGTATCCAAAGGCTTTAAGGTTTTGGCCTGGATACATCTAGTGACATTTCTTTCGAACTGAAATGTCTTCTTCGGCTTGGTGTAACGATAAACATTGATTCATAATAACAGTCGTTATTTGTTGGAAAATGCATTTAATGAACTTGCACATTGTGTGACGTTAGCACCCATGACCTTGCCCATGTGTATGTATCACGAGGAGGATGAAGTTGTTTAGCAGACTTTTGAATTTGTTCTTCCTGTGAACCGGCTGGGATCTTGGTCAATGCGAGTAGGTTGGCTGAGGGAGTGAACATCCCGACGCCCCAGCGGTAGCCTGATATAACTTTGGCACATCCATCAGAAATAGTGCAAAACTGTAAACAATTGAAGTGGGGGGTTAAATTGTAGCGGAAATTATCTGAATTAGTAACACTGAAATATTATGAGTTTGGTGGCGAAACTGCAAATCTCGCTGCTTATAATTTCAAGGATGGAGTGAAACGAGACCAACGCATTTCATTGTCAGAGTCCCGCTTTAACCAATGTTGATTCCTCTGACTGACCCCACCTTCTCCCACCCCTCCTGAATCACTCATTTTACACCGAAAACATCAAGATTTTCCGAATTATTTTTTCAACCCTAAGGATGTAAATAGGATGAACATTGAATGAAACTAAACGTATTTACGGGAGTGTCTCTTTCCAAAATATCCACCTAAAATCGTTGATTTATTCTTACAATGTTGAATTATTTCCAGACCTTTGGACAAACTGTAGTAATGATCTTCTGTTGCACAGACATTTTCACGTGTTTGCAAAATTATATTAATTGTAAAGTAGTGGAAATAAAAACATAATACACGGTGTCAGGAATAGACTACCCAATACTTCCAGTTGGATCCGAAGATACTCCGTTCATATTAATCCTAAACGGCCCTAAAGATATTCTGTTTAAGAAAGAACTACAGATGCTGGAAATATCGAAGGTAGACAAAAATGCTGGAGAAACTCAGCGTGTGAGGCAGCATCTATGGAGCGAAATAATATGTGACGTTTCGGTTCGAGACCCTTCTTTAGACATTCTTCAGTCTAAAGAAGGGTCTCGACTCGAAACGTCGCCTATTTCCTTCGCTCCATAGATGCTGCTTCACCCGCTGAGTTTCTCCAGTATTTGTGTCTACCTTTGAAAGATATTCTGAATCTGGTGCTAGGGGAAATGTTCTCGCTGCATGCAATCTTTCAAGACATGAAAGGAATTTGCCTGTTTCGATGCTCTGAAATCCAGAGATTGCATCCCCGTCTACTCAATTCTCCCTCACACGGCAAACAATCTATCTCTGGAACATGGGGAAGCAAAGTAAACACTTGATTCGGAAGGCCAGCGTTAATAATTCACTATGCTGTACTTATTTCTATTTTCCAGGTCCCCAGCCTCCCGCGGTGTCAGTCCTTGGGCCTTCAGAGGAAGAAATCGCGGGAAAGGGCACCGCCACTCTGGTGTGTTTGGTGAACGGGTTTAACCCGGGCGTTGTGGACATTGAGTGGACGGTGGACGGCAGTGCGAGAAGTGATGGCGTCGACACAGGCCGAGCCCAGCAGGATCACGACAACACGTTCAGTACCAGCAGTTACCTGACTCTGCCAGCCGCCTACTGGAACTCACACGAGCTTTACTCCTGTGTGGTTAAACACGAGACTCAGACAAACCCACTGAAGACAAACATCGCCAGATCTGGTTGTGCTTGATTCAAAAAAATGATGTCTTGAATTGATACAGTTGGAAATAAAGTTCACGCACAGAGATTACATGTCTGTTTTTTTTTAATAGATGTATTCAGTCACAGCAAATGTACAATGTAATGTAATAAGGAGAGGAGAGCAATAATGTCTCATATATCTGCCTGCATTGCTCGACTATTTTGTACCAAAACAATGATATCCTAAATATGCATTAATACATTAGTAAATATGCTGAGCAAAAGTTTTAACTTCAGCAAATTAACTTTACAACAGTTAGGACGGAAACGATGCAGTACACGAAGAGTTTATTCGCCATGGTTGTGTTTCCAGGCCATGGAGCCGAATTAAACGAATCCAATTTTGTCTTTTTAAAGTAATTCTAGGTGGGTTACGGCGGGAAAGAACAATGAATGGCTATGAAAGGAACTACATATACTGGTGTACACTGAAGATAAAGACGAAATGCTGGAGTAACTCAGCGGGACAGGCAGCATCGCTGGATATATGGACTGCCCTTCAGTGTGAAGAAGGGTCATCCATTCCTTTGTCCAGAGATTCTGCCTGTCCCGCTGAGTTACACCAGCATTTGTGTCGATCTGTTTAAGAAGGAACTGCAGATGCTGGAAAATTGAAGGTACACAAAAATGCTGGAGAAACTCAACGGGTGCAGCAGCATCTATGGATCGAAGGAGATAGGCAACGTTTCGGGCCGAAACCTGAAGTATGAAGAAGGGTTTCGGCCCGAAACGTTGCCTATCTCCTTCGCTCCATAGATGCTGCTGCACCCGCTGAGTTTCTCCAGCATTTTGGTGTAGCTTTGTGTCTATCTTCAGTGTAAACCAGTATTTGTAGTTCCTTGCTACGTACTTCCGTGAACCGTGGTTATTTGTTTTGTCAAAGACCTGGTCTCACATTTAAAAGCATATCAGTGACTGTCTCCGTTACTACATAATAGATTGACATAGGATTTTCTCTTGGCCGATTTTAAACATTACATATTTTTTTACATTCTAAACGGGGTTCAATGATAGTTATTCGCGAGCAAGTGCAAATGCAACGCGTCAGCTGTAAGTTTATGGAAGCGTTAATTCGCAACCACCCAATTATGTGCAGAGTCACATTCTCTGATTATATTTTCACGACAGTGACAATGTTGCCACTGTCGTAGTCCAGTACTCCAGTAGGGTACTCCAGTACCATAGACTTCATTAAGACTGCTTCTGGAGTACACAACTCGCCGGAAAATTAAAACCGATCAAGTAAGATGGGAAAGTTTGCATTGGTATGTAGAGGGCCAGTACAACAATAACCGGAGAGTGCTAGGTAAATAAAGCAGAAGAACATTGCTGGAGGAACTCGGTTGGTTAGTGGATCTGGTGGCAAAGAAACTGGCAACGTTTGGGGTCATGTGCGTGCATCCGGATTGTTTGTGGAGGGGAGGTGCCAATATAATAATAATAATAATAATAATAATAATAATAATAATAATAATAATAATAATAATAATAATAATAATAATAATAATAATAATAATAATAATAATAATAATAATAATAATCATCATCATCATCATCATAATAATAATAATAATAATAATAATAATAATAATCATAATAATAATAATAATAATAATAATAATAATAATAATAATAATAATAATAAACTTTATTACGGACTCAAGGTCCAGACAAGGGGCAACGTTACATTAAAAAAGCATTGCATATCAAATATCATAAATACATATAAAATCTTGGTATATCACTTATAAAATCATCATAATATATATATTTTTTAAACACAATACTTAAGTTAAAAATCCAGATTAAAAGATGATCAATGTCCTACAACGAGACAACGATACCAGTGTCTCCACAGCTGTGATTCGTAGCGTGTAGTGCTAACCCTTATGTTTGTCAAGGCCACAGTAAGCACATTTTTAGAGTCATTTACCCTGCAAATGAATTTATACATGTGGTGTCTTAGGATAGCTTCTAAAGCACTGACCCCTGCAGCCACAAACATATTACTGGCACTACACCATCTAGGTTGCCTTAGCAGTGTTCTCATGGCATCGTTATATGCCACCTTTAGTCTCTGAATACTTGTCTTTAAATAGTTCGACCACAGGTGCGCAGTGTAGAGTGGTGTGCAGTATGCTCTAAATAGCGACATCTTCACCACAACTGCACACCACCAAATTTACGCAAGAGGATATTCGCCTGTACATACAGCATGCGTCGTTGCCTATAACGAGCTAAGAGCGTGGGTGAGACCGGGGCTAGCTGGTGAAAAGTGGAATTAGTTAAGAAGGGGCAGAAGGTGCCATGTTAAAGAGGGGGAGTGATAGAGTCGGGAGAAAGCAGCTGGTGGGTGGATGATAGAGACTGATGTGGGGAGAGAAGCAAAAATGAGAAAATAGGCCAGGGGATGGGTGGAGGGGGGGGTGGATTTAGACACAGAAGGTGGAAGATGATAAGCAGAGACACGGGAGGCTGCATTTACGGAAACTGATAGTGGAGAAAGTGAGGGTTGGTGGGCACATGGAACCAGTTGAACAAGGTGTAGGAGAAGGAAAGTTGTGTAGATCTGTTTAAAAGTACACAATTTTAATCAATTAGGGAAATACACAGCCGTGTATCAAACTGGGATAGACACAAAGAGCTGTAGTAACTCAGCGGGACAGGCAGCATCTCTGGAGAGAAGGAATGGGTGACCAAGAAGGGTCTCGACCCGAAACGTTAATCATTCCTTCTCTCCAGAGATGCTGCCTGTCCCGCTGAGTTACTCCAGCTTTTTGTGTCTAGCTTCGGTTTAAACAAGCATTCGCAGTTCTTCCCCACACATATTATCTCACTGGGATAGTGTACATTCGAAAAGAAAATGAGATGATTTTCAATGGAAATTAGACTGATAACAGGATTCAGCATTGAGATGTCACCATGATGATAAGATATGTCACTATGTCACTATGACGAAAAGATATGTCACTATGTCACTATGACGATAATAGTCACTATGACGATTTAAAAAAAAAAAAAACGATTCCCCAATGGGTGAGATGGTGCCCCTCAAATCAAATTGAATGAACTATGGGCTAGCAGTTAGATCGGAAGCAGGGGGCGGGATGCAATAATCCAGGGTTTGCTCATTGGCTGGTTAAGCGGAGTTCCATTCCAGTCAGGAGAGGCGCAGATCGTAAAACGTTACGATGGGGAATAAATTGAGTGAAAACAAGAAACAAACGGATTATGTCAGTCAGCAAAGTAATAGCATGTGGATTTGACCATGGAGAATTAATAAATCGTCTGCGGCCCCAGGATTTCTGAGTGGGGTCCCTGTGGACTTGGGAGGGCATTTTGAACGGCCAAAACTGTCCCCGAAACGAGCTTGATAGAAGCTGATCCTTGAAAATTATGATGCGTGCGATGTGGTCCCCCCGCCCCCCCCCCACCCCCAATCCCCCAATCCCCCAGTGAGCTCCAATTTCTCAACAAACCCCAGGGTCGTGCAGGTTGTTGGGCGAATTGGCCACTGTAACTTTCAGTTAATGTAGGAGCATTACTTGACATTGTGGGCGAATAGATCACGAGGAAATAAGAAGGAGAGCGGGATGGATTGGATTGTTCTCTGACCTGCGAACACTCCCATCCATGTCGTTGTCAAATCTGGAATCGAAGCATGAAAATATCAAGCTGTCAACCGGATGTCCATATATGGGACCTCCCATTAATGTGGAATTATTGACATTTTTTTTCAATCATTTTGAGAGCTTTTGTTATTTAAGTTATTTAAGTGGAAAATTTACTTACTCCTGGCCTACTCCTGCACCTATTGTCTATTGTCTATTGTCTATTGTGGGTGACACCAAAGAAAGAGGAACTCATTATTATCGGTAGACATAAATGCTCGATTAACTCAGCGGGACAGGCAGCGTTTCTGGAGAGAAGGAATGGGTGACGTTTTGGGTTAAGACCCTTCATCAGACCCTTCATCAGCTTCATGTAAAATAACTCCAAAGTGATACATTGACCACGAATGACTGTACACGCACGTTGATTGAATGTAATGATACCAAACCTTACGAAATTAATCTACTTTAATTATTTAAGAGAAAGGAATTCTGTAGGTTAGGTAGTGAAAAACCTAGAAATTAATTTTTCAGCAATGTCATGCATAGAGGTGTTAGAATGTGAAAATGAATCCCATCAAGATATTTCGAATTTGGTCATTTAATAAGGAATAGGAGTCCAATTGGGCCATTCGGCCCATCAAGTCTACTCGACCATTCAATCGTGGCTAATCTATCACTCTCCCCTTACCCCATTCTACTACCTTCTCCCCATAACCTCTGACACCTATGAATTTGTGTATATATTTGGTATCAAAACATATACCAATGCATGGTTATCAAATAAATGAACATGCGCCAACGTGGATCACATTCCACCTAATTCTAAATTTTGGGTAGCCACCAGAGAGGAAACAGAGTCGTCAACTACCACAATGAACTCCCACAATAGCAAGAATGTCCTTCCTCAAATTTGGACACCAAAACTGCACAGGGCCCTGTACAACTGCAGAAGAACCTCTTTGTTGCTATACTCAACTCCTCTGGTGACGAAGGCCAACATGTCATTCGCTTTTCTCACTGCCTGCTGTACCTGCTGTACCTGCATGCTTGCTTTCATTGATTGATGAACAAGGACCCCAGATCCCATTGTACATCCCCTTTTCCCAACTTGACACCATTTAGACAATAATCTGCCTTCCTGTTATGCCACCTCACATCTACCCACATTAAACTGCAGCTGCCATGCATCTGCCCACTCACCCAACCTGTCCAAGTCACTCTGCATCCTCATAGCATCCTCCTCACAGTTCACACTGCCAACCAGCTTTGTGTCATCTGCAAATTTGCTAATGTTACTTTCAATCCCTTCATCTAAATCATTAATATAGATTGTAAATAGCTGCGGTCCCAGCACCTAGCCTTGCGGTACCCCACTAGTCACTGCCTACCATTCTGAAATGGACCCGTTAATCCCTACACTTTGTTTCCTGCCTGCCAACCAATTTTCTATCCATGTCAGCACCCTTCCCCCAATACCATGCGCTCTAATCTCCTATGTGGGACCTTATCAAATGTTTTCTGAAAGTCCAGGTACACTACATCCACTGAATCTCCCTTGTCCGTTTTCCCAGTTACATCCTCAAAAAATTCCAGAAGATTAGTCAGGCATGATTTCCCCTTCGAAAATCCATGCTGACTCGGACCGATCCTGCTACTGCGATCCAAATGTGCTGCTATTTCATCTTTTATAATTGAATCCAGCGTCTTCCCCACCACCGATGTCAGGCTAACTGGGCTATAATTCCCTGTTTTCCCTCTCCCGCCTTTCTTAAAAAGTGGGATAACATTAGCTACCCTCCAATCCACATGAACTGATCCTGATTCTATAGAACATTGGAAAATGATCACCAATGTATCCACGATTCCTAGAGCCACTTAAGTACCCTGGGATGCAGACCCTCAGGCCCTGGGGATTTATCAGCCTTCAGTCCCACCAACACCATTTCCTGCCTAATGTGAATTTCCTTCAGTTCCTCCGTCAGCCTGGTTCCTCTGGCCACTACGATATCAGGAAGATTGTTTGTGTCCTCCATAGTTGTTTGTGAATGATCCACTACATGGATTAATAAGAGTTAATCTACATTAGTGAAGGATCCAAAGTACCTGCTCAACTCGTCTGCCATCTCCTTGTTCCCTATAATAAATTCGCCCTGTTCAGTCTTCAAGGGTCCAACTTTGGTCTTAATTAATTTTTCCCTCTTCACATACCTAAAGAAGCTTTTACTATCCTCCTTTATATTCCTGGCTAGCTTACCTTCGTACCTCATATTTTCTCTACGTATTGCCTTTTTAGTTATCTTCTGTTGCTCTTTAAAAGTTACCCAATCCTCTGGCTTCCCGCTTATCTTTGCTATGTTGTACTTTTATTTTATTTTATACTTTCCCTGACTTCCCTTGTCAACCACGGTCGCCTCTTACTCCCCTTGGAATCTTTCTGCCTCTTTGGAATGAACTGATCCTGCACCTTCTGTATTATTTCCAGAAATACCTACCATTGTTGTTCCACTGTCATCCATGCTAGGGTATCTTTCCAGTCAACTTGGCCAGCTCCTTCATGGCTCCATATTCCCCTTTGTTCAACTGTAATACTGACACCTCCGATTTATCCTTCTCCCTCTCAAATTGTAGATTAAAACTTATCATATTATGGTCACTACCTCCTAATGTCTCCTTTACCTCGTGTTCCTTTATCAAATCCGGTTCATTACACAACATTAAATCCAAAATTGCCTTCTCCCTGGTAGGCTCCAGTACAAGCTGCTCTAAGAATCCATCACGGAGGCACTCTACTAACTCCCTTTCTTGGGGTTCAGAACCAACCTGATTTCCCCAGTCCACCTTCATGTTGAAATCTCCCATAAGAACCTTTACAACATGCCAATTTTAAGTCTTGATTCAAACTTGCGCCCTATATCCAGGCTATTGTTTGGGGGCCTGTAGATAACACTCATTAAGGTCTTTTTACCCTTACTATTTCTCAGTTCCATCCATACTGACTCTACATTTACTGATTCTATGTCACCCCTCGCAAGGGACTGAATTTAATTCCCCACCAACAGAGCTACCCCCACTCCCTCTGCCCACATGTCTGTTTTTCGTTAGGACGTATATAATTGAATATTCAGTTCCCAGCCCTGGTCCTCTTGCATCCATGTCTCTGTAATTCCCACAACAGCATACTTGCCAGTTTCTGGCTCAAGCTCATCCACTTTATTTCTTATACTTCGCGCAATACAACACTTTGACTTCGGTATCCACCTCCCCTCTCACTCCGGTCACTATTGACCCTGACCTTACTCTCTTTCCCTTCTCGATCATTCCTTCACATTAATTCGGGAGTCTTATGTAACTTTTCCTGTACTCACTTCCGCATTAACTCTATCTTTATACTAATTTGTCAATCCCTCCCCCCCCCCCCCCCCCCCCCCCCCCCCCCCCCCCCATTCCGCTGACTAGTTAGAACGCAACAAAAGCTTTTCACTGTACATCGGTACACGTGACAATAAACTAAACTCGAACTCCAAGTAGAGGTTGCTATTGAATCAACCGGTGCTTTTGAATGACGGAGGATTTTCAGATGCTAAGCATCCCAAATTTGTTACAAATTGTATTTTCTGAAGCATATCAGCGATTCGTGGGGTTTGTGGTCATCTGATAGCTTCATGGCTACCGTCGCCCCAAGCAAAGATGATATTTTTCCCAATTAGCTTTTAATTCCAGATTTCTTTCAAGTCATTACTAATTCAAACCCGCAAACAGTGGAACATAATATCTGAAGTAACACACATTTTCTTATGCTATTACTTCGCGTGTGCCAGATGTGCTTACACCGGTAGGTGGTGATGTTGTATCACTTAAACCTCCGTCTAGAAGATTATCGATAGAAAGATAACTAAGAAATTAATATTGAATTGCTAAACTTGCTATTGTGTTGTACTGCTTACAGCTGCAAGAACGTGTAGCAATCAATAAAGGGCCATAGGCCTATTGCGCGTTTATGTACAGGGACATATCTATCCATGCACTGTATACTTGTATTTATACTTATGCATCTTAAATATGCATGTCATGTTTTATACTTTGGCAATATAACAATGTATTTTTTATCATGCCAATAAAGTTTTTTAATTGAAATTAAAATTGAAATTGATAAATGTCTTCGGAAGCCGCGCCCGTAATAACTCCGAGGAAAGATCTGGACTCAACACATCACCTATTTCCTTTCTCCAGAGATGCTGCCAACCCCGCTGAGGTACTCCAGCTTTTTATGTCTATCTTCCCTGAATACACAAGGTCGAATAGTCTGCGCACTGCAATTTTTTATAGGCTTTGTCGAATTCATGCGCTTCGATTTTTCAAAATGTTTCTACCCCTCTGTACTCGGCGCGGGTGTTTGCCAGTCAACTAAAGTTCCCAGATCCGACTGGCTCAGATTGGAACAACAGCAGCAGGAGCGCCAACAACACGTGTTGTGTATGAGTCAAAGAGAGCATCACGTTAAAATCTCTTCTGGAAACCTGTTACGGATCGTTAACGCCAACTCCAGCTTCGCCCTCTGTCCGTACTCACAAGAGATTGTCTATATTTCCGAAGACCTTTGACTATCAGAAATATTTATCAACTGGTAAATCAGGGCCATTCAATTAAATAAGGAAAAAAAGTGAAAGGCAAGAAATTATACCGACGTAAAACAATGGTAATAATTTAAAACATTAAAAAAAATAATAAAAGCAATTTCAGATGTTGCAAACCGGGACAAAATAACAAATTGCTGGAGGATCTCAGAAGGTTTGGCAGCATCAAATAAAACAAACGACCATATTTTAACCCAACTTCCACTCGCTTTATACGCAAGAGAATGAGCTGGCTAATCCTATACCGCCTGATCGCCGACAAGATTTCAGCGTGTGTGTGTGTGTAAATGCTGTGGAATCTCGAGATCAATAGTGGTCGAGGCCCCGGACAAAATGGCTGATGGAGGTATCAAACATTTTTTATGGTTGGATTTTCACTAAAGTTCTTCAAAAAGTCCTTTAACTTAAAGCCAGAGAAGTCATGGGATCAATGCTGTGTCGGAGTTTCGTTTAGTTTAGTGTAGAGATACAGCGTGGAAACAGGCCCTTAACCCCATCGAGTCCACACCAACGATCGATTTACCTATCACAATATATTTTCCAATGGGTACCGAGGGTTGCTTTCTATACACCATCTACCCCTCCACCTATTATCTATCATCTGCACACTTTCCCACAAAGCCTTCCATCCCCATGTCCAAATCATTAATATACAATGTGAAGAGTAGCGGCTCCAACACCAACCCTTGCGGAACTCCATGAGTCACTGGCAGCCAACGAGAAAAAGCTGCATTTAATCCCACTCTTCGTCTTCAGCCATCCAGGCAACCTGCTATTCATGCTAGTATCTGCCTATTGATACATTGGGCTCTCATCTTCCTAAGCAGCCTAACATGTGGCACCTTATCAAAGGCTTTCTGAAAATCTATATAAGCAACATCTACTGGCTCTCCTTTGTCTGTCCTGTTATTTACTTCTTCAAATAATTCCAGCAAATTTATCAAGCAAGATCTCCTCTTCACAAAGCCATGCTGACTTTAGCCTATTTTATCGTGAACTTCTAAATACTCTGTAAGCTCGTCCTTTATAATGGACTCTAATACCTTACCAACTAAAGCCAGTTTAACCGGCCTATAGTTCCACCTATTCTGCCTTGCTCCCTTGTGCATGGAAACACTACGTTTGAAAATTGAGAAATTACCGATAAGGTCTTCGGAGATCTCCCTTGAGCGACTGTTCTGTAAAATATAGTGTGCCATTGGTTTTCATTGACTTGTTTAAATTCGGTATATTGAACACTGGGTAGTATTTTCCTTACAATTATCCACGCACTGTGCGATATATGTATCTGCCTGTCTACTGTCTATTGTGCCCCCGTATTTGGGCTACTGAAGCCCTTCTATTCCTCAACTGTTGCAATCTACGCCAACCCCGGCCTTGTACATCTCAAATCTCTGCTGTATCTTCTAGTCCTCTGCCTTCCTCTGAAGAAGGGTTTCGACGCGAAACGTCACCCATTCCTTCCATCCAGGGATGTTGCCTGTTCCGCTCAGTTACTCCGGCATTTTGTGTCTACCTTCCCCTATACGTTTGTTTCTCTCAGCCCTTTGCAGTGAGCGAGCTCTGCAAATATCAGTCTACAATGAACCTCTAATTCAGTAATTCTACGTCACGTGTTCAGCAATTTGCATAAATAATTAAAACTCAGTGACGTTGCGATGTTTCTGAGTTCATAAGGTGCGGACTCCCAAGAGCCAAGAATCAGATTTCTGTCGATCACCAGTTGCACCTTTCGCTTGGGACCCCGCACTGTCACTCGCCATGGCTGAATGGGTTCGTGGACTGGCCGTACTAGTGTTATTTCTTCGCAGTGAGTAAAACACGCAATTCTTAATTTTGTTGTATATTCTTACATTGCATAAATGTTTCGAAGAGCTCTGAGCATTTAATTCATTTGGTATTTCCGACAGCCACAAGCGCAGAGGTGATAGTTACCCAGGGCGCGTCTATCTCAACATTCCCGGGGCAAACCGTCAAAATCACCTGCACCCTGTCAGAAGGCACTTTATCCTATCCGAGCTGGTACTGGCAGAAACGCGACAACGTTCCAGTCTTGGTGTGGTATGGCAGCACCAGAGCTTCCGGAATACCTGATCGATTTACCGGTACCATTGACTCGTCGAGTAACCAAATACATTTAACCATCACCAACCTTCAATCAACGGACGCCGCTGATTATCACTGCTTTATGTGGACCGGTAGTCGATATATCTTCGGGACGGGAACCAAACTGAATCTGGGCAGTAAGTATTAAAAGAATGCAACCCGTCCTATGTCAATTACCAGCTTTTATTTCTTGTTTGTTTTTATCTTTCCATCTCCCTTGCATCCACGCCCATCTTTTTGGTTCATCCGGTGTACAAAGCGCTGATCAATTTATCGCTGAATCTTTTCACTTTTCAGGGAGGAAAGGCAAATATCACCCAACTTGGTAAAATATTTAGTTCGTGAAAAAAACAAAAGAATAAACTATATTCAGACAGAACAGGGGGCTGAGTGGCGCAGTGTTAGAGTTGCTGCTTTATACAGCCAGAGACCCGATATTATCTACGGGCGCTGCCTCTACAGAGTTTGTAAGCTCTCCCTGCGACCTCGTAGGGTTTCACCGGGTGCTCCGGTTCCCCCCCCCCCACGTTCCAAAGACGTGAAGGTTTGCAAGTTAACGGGTTTTATCTCATTTGTCCCCAGTGTGTAGAGAATGGATGAGAAAATGGGAGAACATAGAACTGGTGATCGATGACCGCCATGCAATCGGTGGGCTGAAGGGTCAGATTCCACGCTGCATCTGTAAATTAAACTAAACTAAACTATTGGTTCGTGCAGCGTAATTTTAAAATCTCTACACACATAGTTCACAAGATAATAAAAGTTGGTGAAGTTTGGAAGGAGTTCCAGAAGCTATTTATTAAGAGACAACCACAACTGCGATAATTTATCTTTCAAGGCAGACAGAGGAATCCAAGGCTAGGGCTGGCAAAGGCCTGGTGGGAGATTCGGCAGCAGACAAGTTGAGACAGGAGTAGAGTAAGGACGTCATTTTTCACACAGTGAGTGGTGAATCTCTGGAATTCTCTGCCACAGAAGGTAGTTGAGGCCAGTTCATTGGCTATATTTAAGAGGGAGTTAGATGTGGCACTTGTGAATGCAGGTACATGATACTGAGTTGGATGATCAGCCATGATCATATTGAATGGCGGTGCAGGCTCGAAGGGCCGAATGGCCTACTCCTGCACCTATTTTCTATGTTTCTATGTCATGAAACTGGGAATAATAAATGTCTATTTTCCCCTACGTACCATTGCCCGAGTTCATCTTTTCACAGATAGACACAAAATGCTGCGGTTGCACCCGCTGAATTTCTCCAGCATTTTTGTGTACCTTAGATTTTCCAGCATCTGCAGTTCCTTCTTAAACACAAAATGCTGCGGGTCGGGCAGCATCTTCGGAGAAAAAAAGGTTGGGTGACGTTTCGGATCGTCACCGCCACCCATCCCTTTTTTTCCAGAGATGCTGGTTGACCCGCTAAGTTACTTTAGCATTTTGTGTCTATTTTTGGTATAAACCGTTCAGTTTAGTTTATTGTCACGTGTCCCGGTGTACAATGAAAAGCTTTTGTTGCGTGCTATCCAGTCAACGGAAAGACTGCATGATTTCAATCGAGCCATTTACAGCGGACATGGTAAGGGAATAACGTTTAGTGCAAGGTAAAGCCAGCAAAGTCCGATAAAGGATAGTCCGAGGGTCACCAATGAGGTAGATAGTAGTTCTGCACTGCTCTCTGGTTGTGGTAGGATGATTCAATTGCACGATAATGCGCTTTGCAGCTAAAGTAGTAGTTCTGAAGTTCAGTCACTCAATTATGCCAGAAACAGTACGGCGCAGAGATATCTAACAGACAGCAAAAATGAAGGGGGGGTACTTTAGTCGGTTTTGGATGATAAATAAATATCAGCTTGGCCATTTTTGGTTTCATGTTAAGAATTGCAGTGAATTTAGAGTTGATTCATAGCACAAAGACATTGTTCATTGTTTCGTTAGAAAATGGGCGATTGTTGTTTCGTTAGAACATGCATATATTTGGTTTCGTGACTCTGACCCAGGAGCGGTTTCGGAAAGACAGAATGTAGGTCTGGAAAAATATGGTGCATAAACGTATCTGTATCTTCGTGGTGAAATATTTAATCTGTATATTAGAGCTCTACCAGAGCGTGGCTGAAATGGTCAGCGGGGTTGAGAAACTGTGGCAGTGATTTGTCCAGAAACCTCGAAAATCAAACTCTATTTTGCCACTTCCATCAATATTAGTGTAGAAATCCAGACAGAAAGAAGCAAACGCAACTGATGGTGAAATGGATACTAAATATTACAGCTCAGTTGCAGGCAGAACAGTTGAAAGTAGAATAACAGAAGAAAGAGGCAATTTGATTCAGACGTTGATGTTATTCCCCAATTCACCTTCCTGCACTTGTTTCTATTTTCAGCTCCGCGATCCCCAGCGGTGTCCGTCCTCCCACCTTCGGAGGCCGAAGTCTCGGGAAAGAACAGCGCCACCCTGGTGTGT
Source organism: Amblyraja radiata (assembly GCF_010909765.2). Classification (NCBI taxonomy): domain Eukaryota; kingdom Metazoa; phylum Chordata; class Chondrichthyes; order Rajiformes; family Rajidae; genus Amblyraja; species Amblyraja radiata. The sequence goes on along the minus strand of NC_045980.1, from coordinate 26,830,882 downwards.
TTGGTGAGCGGGTTTAATCCGGGCGTTGTGGACATTGAGTGGACGGTGGACGGCAGGGCGAGAAGTGATGGCGTTGAGACCAGCCGGATCCAGCAGGATAAGGACAACACGTTCAGTGCGAGCAGTTACCTGACTCTGCCAGCCACAGTCTGGAACTCACACGAGCTTTACTCCTGTGTGGTTAAACACGAGGCTCGGGCAGGCCCGCTGCAGGCAAACATCGCGCGATCCAGCTGCATGTAATCCAAGCAGTTTGTGTATTCTGTTTTGCTTCCTTAGAAATGTGTATCATCGTAGTTAGACAATTACACAAAGTTTTGTCTAATACAGTTTCAATTAAAAAAGTTGTACGTTAAGTTGTACGATTCTCACAGTGGATTCATTCAGAAGTTAAAACCATCAATGTATCTTTGTCGCAACGTAATAAAACCTCTATTATCACCGGGTCCATATTTCTCCTGTATTTTTCGATATCTCTGACAAAATTGAATTCACATAAATGTTTACGATGTTGGTGAGTGATAAGTCGGGCAAAGTGTGTTTAAAATTGAGCCCGGTTCATTTCATATCGTGGAAATATGATCATTGTCACTAGAACCAGGACACGTGGCTGAGAAATTCATGCAGAGAATAAAGGCAAATTAAGATGTAGCCAGATAATGGAGGGAAGATGGGCAGATGGAACCGGGGGGGGGACGGGGGGGGGGGGACGTGGAGGCTCTGTGAGCATGGATCAGGAGCCGGGGGTTGGGGGAGGGGAGAGCGAGTTTCGAGGCTCCTAGCAAGAAATCAGACACGTACAGTCCATGAAGCGCTTTTCCTTACGGAGTTTCCCTGTGTATCCAGTGTTATTATCTGCGTAATGCTCTTTGTTGGCTTGCGTTAATTTCCCCTTCCATACACAGACCGTGTCTCGTTTTTTTCAGATATATATACGGCGCGGTTCGTAATTCATTTTCGTTTTCTGCCTTATTCACTAATGACTCTTCATTTTCCTGGCTTCCACTAAAGGTGACTCCAGGCTCCAGGCTCCCGACATTGGACGTCCCACCCACCGCCACCCCCCCCCCCCCCCCCCCCCCAACCGCACACGCTCAGGTCTCCTACCCCATGCTGATTGCCACCCTCCTGTGAACCTATACCCAATTCCCAGGCCCAACACATGCCCGTCTCTCTCTCCCTCTGTCCGCTATCATCTGACGTCTGCACTCGCAACTCCATAAAAACATAGAAAATAGGTGCAGGAGGAGGCCATTCGGCCCTTCAAGCCAGTACCGCCATTCATTGTGATCATGGCTGATCGTCCCCTATCAATAACCCGTGCCTGCCTTCTCCCCAGATCCCTTGACTCCACTAGCCCCTAGAGCTCTATCTAACTCTCTCTTAAATCCATCCAGTGATTTGGCCTCCACTGCCCTCTGTGGCAGGGAATTCCATCAATTCACAACTCTCTGGGTGGAAACGTTTTTTTCAGGACCATACTGAACCACACCAGCCCCCGCCCCCCCCCCCCCCCCCCCTCGCCCCCCCCCCCCCCCCCCCCATTAGCGCATTGTGACCCAGCACCTCACACCAGCTCCAACCTCACTCTTCCTTTTCCCGATATCCTCCTCGTTGACACTGCGTGGTCTGTATTCAGCGAAACATCACTTTCTACCGCTGCGCCTGCACCTCGGTCCCTCCAGTTTGTCAAGCTCCTCTCCCTACGTTTCAGCTTCTGTGCATATTTATTGGTCAAGGAATCCTCATCCTCAACTATGTATTTTTTCTCTCATGAGCTCAGAACACCTTTGCATTCGGACATCTCATTAATCCTTTTAACCCCAATTAATCAATAAATGAAGAAACTATAGATGCCGGTTTACACAAAAGTACACACAGCACTGGAGTAAATCAGTGGGTCAGACAGCATTTCTGGAGAACATAGATAGGCGACGCTTCGGGTCGGGAGCCTTCTTCAGACTGCTTGTCGTTGGGGTGCGGGGGCTGGGAGAGAGGGGAGGTGGACAGAGCGTGGGATGTGACGGATGGACACAAACTAGGGTGGATTTTGACAGGCAGATGATGGAGATACATAGGCGCGAGTCCAGGTGAGGTACAGGGGAGGGGGGGGCGAAACGGGGGAGGGGCAGAACGTATGAGGGGAGGGGTGTTAGAGGTTATCTAAAATTGGAGAATTCATTAACACTCCCACTCCCCCACACCGCGCTATCCCTGTGCTTCAGCTGGACGAACACCCATTTCTCTCCTCTTCCTCCACATCTTTCTCCCCTCCTCCTCTATATTCCTTCCTCTGGCTTCACAATAATCTCTGACCTTTATTCCAAACATCTGCCGACCAAAGACTCCCTCGTGTGTCCACCAGTCACTTGCCACGCGTTGTCCTGCCTCTCCTGTCACCCAGCTTTCTCTACCAATCCCCCCCCCCCCCCCCCCCCCCCCCCGCTCCCCCACCCCCACTACAATCCGTCCGATGATGAGTCTCGACCCGTAACGTCACCTATTCATGTTCTCCAGAGATGTTGCCTGACCCGGTGAGTTACTCCAGCACTTTGTGTCCTTTGGCGTCATCTGAACAGGAATGTGTAGATATTCAGATTGTGGGTTTTTATTCAGCTGTTGTTACCTTCGGCATTACGCGATCCTTAGGTATTTACCAGAATGTAAACTATTCGATATTTCTCATGAAAACCAATATTTTGGGTTGATCATAAATAGCGGACATATTACAAAATTCAATTCAAATGGCTATTTACAGACTTTCTTTCTCATATTAGGCATGTATATATCATACCAGATATAAACGTTCCATGCAATTACATTGCATTTTCAGCCCATTCTACGTTTTATTTGTTCTACATTCTGCTCCCCTTCCTCCGTCTCCTTTCAACTACATCTCTACCTCTGGCTTCCCATTTCACTATTCTTCTCCACTTACCTTACACCCATTGTCACTTTTTTTAAACCACTGTCCAGTGCCAGTGATATCACGGGCCATCTACCAGTCAAAGCTCTTCCATCTGCATCCACTTCAAAGGCCTCCCCCCCCCCCCCCCCCCCCCCCCCCCCGCCCAACACCTCTTTTTCCATTATCTCCGCCCCCCACCAGTCAGTCTGAAGAAGGTTCCAGACCCGAAACCTCGCCTATTCATGTCCTTCAGAGATTAGGTCAGGTCGGGGGGAGTTCCCCCGCCACGGGTACCATGTAATCCCGTACTATCTGCTCCATGGTCGGAGAGTCGGCGACTAAACCGTCTCCCCCACCTGGTTTGTGAGGTGTGGGGGGGGGGGGGCCCAGCTGGACCAAAAACAAGAGCGGTCAAAGGGGGGATGAGCTTCTAGCGAGCCAACGGCCATCCACACTTCAGTAGAAGTTGCGATCACAGTCGGACATAGCAGTGTAAGGAATGACGATAAAACACACACACACACCAAAATCCTATACTTCCAGCGGCGGAAGTCTGCAGGAACTGGAGGACAGAGATGTGCGGTGCGTCCGTCACCGTTCCAGTCGGAAACCAGCACCCACTGTGTTGCTAATGTTTTCAACGATGATAAATAAAATTAAAATAATAAAAGAGATGAATACTCTGAGTTACCGAGTTACTCCAGCACTTCGTGTTTTGCCCATTCCACCTATCAGTTCAAGAACCGTATTTATGATTCCCAGGAAACTCCTCCTTCCATATTACATTTAATTCTTCTATGGTATCTATTTGTTCCTTTGTATAATACAAAACCTGTGCAAGTGGAAACATGAAACAAAATCGGATAATGTTGACAGTATTCAACAAATAAGCCAATTGCACCGACGCGATAAAGACATAGATTTATCATTTTAAATCCATAACATTTAATCCAAACGCCATCGGTTTGTTGTAACATGTACAGATCTGTTGATTTGTAGTTTCCACAGATTGAAGAGTGTTTAATTTAATGTTAATATTTAATTAATATTTAAATATTTAATATTTTATTTAATATCACTTCTTCATGTCTGCTTGAACAAAATCGTGTACAATTTTTCTACATTGGATGTCTGTAACTCAAATAGCATATCGCGATGTCAGGATTGCTTAGCACAAATCAAACCCTGCAATGTCAGCCTGCAAGAACTGGCCAACTGATAGTTTTACTCTCGGGTGAAGCTATGTATAATGAGGAAAGTAAATGTTTGAGCGGAATGCTTCTTGTGTCTGCTTGTTGTATTGGGTATCCAAGATTGGGGTGCTTGACTTTAAGTTCCAACCTTCAATGGGAATGGATTAGGAATTATTTTCCCTCCCAGTTTTCACTTTTGTTGTGGTGTAAAAAAAAGCAATCAGTTACAGCGATGTCTCAGGGCCATGTCAATGGGACTGCAAAAAGTTGTTCAGGTACCTTTGGGTACCTGATCCAACAAGTTAGAGGATGAAGTTACTGGGCGTTCAGCCTTAACATACGAACAGCCGAGAAGAGAGTCAAGGTTCGAGATAGTGAATGTGGGCAATAGATGCAGGATGAGACTCATGCTATTTCTTAATAGTCTGTATTGGAACCGTGTTATGCCCCTGTCACACTTAGGAAACCTGAACGGAAACCTCTGGAGACTTTGCGCCCCATCCATGGTTTCCGTGCGGTTACCGGAGGTTGCAGGTGGTTGCCGGAGGTTGCAGCTAGTGGAAGCAGGTAGGGAGACTGACAAAAACCTCCGGGAACCGCACTGAAACCTTGGGTGGGGCGCAAGGTATCCAGAGGTTTCTGTTCAGGTTTCCGTTCAGGTTTCCTAAGTGGGACAGGGGCATTAAATAACTATTCGTCACAGAAGCGAATTGTTTGGATGAGAGAAGACAATGTTTGCTGCTGGTATTAAAGTAGGAAACCCAATAAATCACAACGAAAGAGGAAACGTATATAAGAACGTCTATAGACATGACTAATGGGCAATGGTGTGGCACTGCAGTAATACATTTTAATTCACGGGAGGTTTTAGGGGATGTGTTCATCGCAGGAGAGCCAATAGAATAGTAATGGGTTTAAAATATTTATATTATGGGTATAGAATGTATAGAATATGTAGCAGGGGAGTAAACGGATGATGCAATTGTGGAGTGAAGGATATTAAGGAGTTGACAAAATTTGAAGCGATCGGAGGAGGTGAAAGGCGGCACAATGGCACCGTGATAGTTGCTGCGCCAGAGGTCGATCCTGTCTGTACCTTCTCCCTGTGACCGCGTGGGGTTTGTCCGGGTGCTACGGTTTTCTCCCACACTCCAAAGACGTGCAGGTTTGCAGGTTTGCAGGTTAATTAGCTTGGGCAAAATTGTAAATTGTTCCTCTAGTGTGCAGGATATAACTAGTGTGCGGGGGTGATCGTTAGTCGGTGCGGACTCGTGAGCGGAAGGGCCTGTTTCCGCGCTGTATCTCTAAAGTCTAAAGTATAAAGAACAGCAAGGCAGAATTCCAGCATCGGCGCATTTAAAACAAGGGGCTTTTTTCCCCCGGCACTAACAAGAACTCATTGAGGGAAACAGCGGGTGTTCGGTCAAGAGTGCTGATCGGATAAATGGTTTTCAATTGACTATTTAGTCGATGGTAGTCCGAGTGACGACGAATTTACTTTGATGACCGAATGGCCTCTCCAGAAAGAGCCTCAAATCTCCTCAAAAACCTTATAACGAATATCAGAAGAATAGCCTGGATGGCGATAAAGACGACCAGTCCAATCTGACAGATCAGGACAATGCGACAGTACCAGTCATCACACGTAGCGATCACTTCATCCTCGGTTAGATACAGTATCCGCCTGCTCTGGAGCTCCGCGGGCGAGGAGCAGGTCAGCTGTTTATACGGGGACCGGTCTTCTTGTTTAAGAAGCCAAGATCTCAGGTATAAAATATTGCAATCGCATGTCCACGGGTTATTGTCCAACGACACAGACCTCAGGTGATGCAGAGTGTCGAAGAGCCCGTTGGGGATGGCAGAGAGTTTGTTGTTGCTCAGTCTGATTTCGGTGATGGTGTTCCCAAAGAGCCTGGGAATGGTGCTGACATTCAGCTCCTGGCCGCTGCAGTCCACAGAAGTCCCTGTGCAGCTGCACGCTTCTGGACACTGGAAGATCGCCACCCGAAGCAGGGAAAGAAATACAAGGAACGTTTCTCGCCGTCTCATCATTGTAATAACCTGCGGATGGAAGGGGTGGGGAACGTGGGAGAAAATAACAAGTTAGCCTGTAAAATAGATGGTGAAAGGGACGTTGATGTAAGGAAGACAACGATCAGGATCTGGTTCACAAGTGAAAGGTTGAGCGCTTATCTTAAAATGGTAATTAAGCAATAGTCGAACAGGATGGGTGGGTGGGTGGGGGAGAGAGAAGGGTGTGGAGGAAGCAGTCATGACATTATATTCAACATTTGGTCCTTGTGTTTCAAAGTTTCATTTAGGATGGGAGGATTTATTGTTCGGTCTGCAATGTCTTTGGATCACCGAGGACTGTGCACCTGGCGGGAACCTACATATCACTCGCGGCTGTAGCTCAGTAGATAACCCTCTGGTTTCCAGGCAGCTAGTCCATTGAACACATTTCAATAGAGAACAAATTGCACAATATTTTGCGACACAATACATTTCCGAGGCTGGCATCTTGAGCAAAAAATAAAAGCCTGGAGGAAGACAGCGGGTCAGGCGGCATTGGTGGATGAAAGGGCTGGAGTAATTCAGCAGGTCAGGCAGCATCCCGGGAGCGAGGACATGGATATGTGACATTTCGGGCCCAGACCGTTCCTCATATCCGACACTAGTCACCCGAGCATAGCGGTGTCGTTTGTTAAACGTTGACCAACTAACCTTTCGATCCTGCAGGGTCCTCACAGAATCACAGATGTTTTCCGTCTTGGGTGTATTTCCCACTTCCCTTGCAAAGATACCGTTGCTTCTCCTCTACTGATGTGCCAGGCAGGTTTGTCCCGCTGATCAGAACCAAAATACTTCTTTGCTAGTCGCCAACAGGAGAAGAAGCACAGGCATAGGATCAAGATTTTTTTAAAGCAACACAAGGTGAAACGTGATTTGGAGATCCTTTGGGACATCGTTTTTCCATCACATAACCATTGACGCCACACCAAAAAAATCAATGAACTGAAATGCCAGGATGAGGCAGCAATACAACGAGCCAGTCACTTTTATACTTTCTACAAGATAAATAAAAGATTTATACCACCGTTTCTTTCTTTTTTAAGTAGATATGGTACGAACCCCCCAGTTTATTCTGCATGACCCGTCGTTTCTGACTTGTATTCTGCAGCTGGTTGCATGTGTAAATTTAGTTGGAACTTTTGCGACTACTTTAGGATATTCCACTCCGAAATGTTGTTTTCATAAGCATGAGGATTTTGCGGCGCCGCAGAGGCGGATTGGCGACCGACTTGGGCTGCATCTTGGCGCATCCACTGGGGAAACGATTTTAGGGAGTTGTGTCTTGCGGGGTTCTAGCGGACCCCTGCTGAAGCTACCAGGCGACTTTAACCGTTTCCAAGCACATGTGTGAGAAATGCCACATAATTTGTCCAAGATCCTAATGTTTCGATTACAATAATAAATTTAACTAATATTTCATAGCTACACTACACGAATAAAAGGTTCCTTGAAGCATCACATTTTATACCATTGGTAATCAAGCTTGTCCGTTAAACAATAAAAAATCAAAAACGCTAATTCAATTTAATTGTTTATAACCGACCAAAAATCATTCGTAATGGAACTTGCTTCATTAAACCCCCCCCCCCCCCTCCCCCTCCTCCCCCCTCCCTCATCCCCCCTCTCCCTCCCACCCCCCCTGCCCTCTTCCTCCACCCCCCCCTCCCCATTTACCTTTCGGTGCCTTGACTTATATCCTAATGTTCAGCCTGTGTTCTCTACCGTAAAAGACGAGATTAAATAAATGCACAGGCGTGTGCAAGCATTTCACACCAAAGTAATTTTTAAAATTCAGTTCTTTTCAGTTTTGAGTGACCTCGTTAGGACGTCACAGCGACAGAGGATGCTGCCCCAGTTGATAAAGGGACAGGGGTGGCCGTAAACAGCTGGTTGGTTTGCAGCCCCACCCAGTATCGTGTTAAACGGCACGAAATCAGCAAAGCCCATCGAGTTCTCTCTTCTGTACAATTTCCAGTTTATCGGCTGGCTGGCTGCAAATTCATTGTTTGGTTCAGTAATAATTCCGAGAAACACGAAAATATCTTATGGCCTGACACCATCCCAAGCAAATCCGAATACAGCGAGCTGGAAAAAGCCGGCCAGTACAAGTTGGGACATGAATGAAAGTGTAAATTTGTAATATCCAAAATGTAAAATTGGATAGGCATATGGATGAGAAGGGAATGGAGGGTTATGGTATGAGTGCAGGCAGGTGGGACTAAGGGAAAAAAATTGTTCGGCGCGGACTTGTAGGGCCGAGATGGCCTGTTTCCGTGCTGTAATTGTTATATGGTTATATGGTTATATAGTAAAACCTGTGACCTCCGATGTCCCACAGCCCTCCGTGCGACTTCTTGCCGCTAACCGTGTGTCATTATCATCGGTTTTGAATAGTTGTTTGCTACCTACACGATGTGTTTCATTCTGTGTAAAACACCAGTAAATCCTTACCGAATACTGGTGCTCAACTCTGAATTCGGGAGGTATTGAGGGCCTTGGCCAAATTCGGCAAATGCACCTAGCCCACCATGCCAACTTGGTCAGTATGGCTAGGGTAGGCTGAAGGGCCTGTTTCCGTGATGTGTAGCTATGTGACTCCATAATTTGTGTAAGATCCCCTGTCCCACTTAGGAAACCTGAACAGAAACCTCTGGAGACTCTGCGCCCCACCCAAGGTTTCCATGCGGTTCCTGGAGGTTCCGGGACGTTTTTGTTAGTCTCCCTACCTGCTTCCACTACCTGCAACCTCTGGCAATCCCCTGCAACCTCCGGGAACCGTACGGACACCTTGGGTGGGGCGCAAAGTCTCCAGAGGCTTCCGTTCAGGTTTCCAAAGTGGGACGGGGGGGGGGCCTTGTGCATCCCCCCGTCAAACCACACAGCAGAGTATCCGGCCCAACTTGCTCATGCCGACAAAGGTGTCCCATCTACACTAGTCCCACCTGTCTGCATTTGATCCATATCCTCTAAGCTTTCTCTCTCCATATACCTGTCCAAAAGTTTTTTAAATGTCATTATAGTTACTGCCTTAACTACCTCCCCTGGCAGCTTATTCCACATCTGCACCCTCTGTGTGAAAAGGTTGCCCCTCTGATTCCTATTAAATCTTTCCCCTCTCATCTAAAACCTATGGCCTCTGCATCTTGATTCCCCTCATCTGGTTAAAAGACTCAGTGCATCTACCCCATCATTCCCCCTCATGATTTTGTACACCTCTAAGATCTCTTCTCATCTCCCTACGCTCCAAGGAATACAGTCCTACCCTGCCCAACATCTCCCTGTAACTCAGACCCTCAAGTCCTGGCAACATCCTTGTAAATCTTGTCTGCACTCCATTCAGGTTAACAATATCTTTGCTATAGCAGGGTGACTAAAACTGAACACAATACTCCAAATGTGGCCATCCCAGCACCTTGTACATAATATCTCAACTTCTGTACTCAATACCCGACTGTTGAAGGCCAATATACCGGGAGACTTCCTGACTTCTTGATCTACCTTTGACTCAATTTTCAAGGTACTATGTACCTACATTCCCTTGATCCCTCTGTTCCGCAACTCTCCACAGATCTCAACCATTTACTGTGAATGTGCTGCCTGGTTAAATTTCCCAAAGTGCATCACCTTACATTTATCTGCATTAAAGTTGCCCAACTGATCAAGATCCTGCTGTTACCTTTATTAACCATCTTTGCTATCTACAATATCACCCACTATAATGTCATCTGCAAATTTACTGATCCTGCCTTGTATGTTCTCATCCAAATTGTTGATATAAACTTCACCCTCATTAACAATCAGTACGGGAGCACCTCAAGGCTGCGTGCTCAGCCCCCAGCTCTACTCTATACTCATGACTCTGTAGCTGGACATAGTGCGAACTCCATCGTCAAGTTCGCCGATGACACCACTATTGTGGGACAAATTAGAGATGGTGATGACTCAGAGTATAGAAGTGAGATCGACCAATTGACCAAATGGTGCCAGCACAACAACCTGGCTCTCAATATCTGTAAAACCAAAGAACTGAGTGTGGACTTTGGAAGAGGAAGGATGAGGACCCACAATCTTATTTATATCAACGGGACGATAGTGGAGAGAGTCAAAAACTTCAAATTCCTGGGTGTGCATATTTCCGAAGATCTTTCCTGGACCCAGCACACTGGTGCAATTATAAGGTAAGCACATCAGCACAGCTACTTCCTGAGATGATTACGGAGATTTGATATGTCAAAGAGGATTCGCTTGAACTTCTACAGGTGCACAGTAGAGAGCATATAGTCTGATTGCATCATTGTCTGGTTCAGCAACTTGAACGTCCAGGAGGGGAAAAGACTGCAAAACTTTGTGAACACTGCCCACTCCATCACCGGTTCTGACTTCCCCACCATCGAAGGGATTTATCGGAGTCGCTGCCTCAAAAAAGCAGCCAACATCATCAGAGACACACATCGTCCTGGCCTCACATTCATTTCACCACTGCCATCGGGAAGAAGGTACAGGAGCCTGAAAACAGTAACGTCCAGGTTCAGAAACAGCTTCTTCCCTATAACCATCAGGCTATTAAACACTACAACCTCATATAGGCTCCGAACTATAATAGACTATTATTATTATTATTATTATTATTGTTGCACTGTTTTGTTTGTTTTTTGAATATGTGTATATATGGTATATATATGGGTATGTTGTGAGTATGTGTGTATATATACACATTAAGCTTTTCTTTTTTCTCTCTCATTTGTCATATCATACTGTGTTTGCATATTCAGTTGTGCTGCAGCACGTAAGAATTTCATTGTTCAATCTGGGACACATGACACTCTTGATTCTTGACTAAAGAGCAGTGGGCCCAGCGCCGATCCATGAGGCACACCACTAGTCACAGGTCGTCAGTCTGAAAAACAAACTTCCACAATCATTCTCTGCTTCCTTCCATGAAGCCAATTTTCTATCCAGTCAGCTAGCTCTCCCTAATCCCATGCGATCCATCATTCCAGTCTGCCATGTGGAGCTGCATCAAATGACTTGCTGACATCCATATAGGCAACTTCCACTGCTCTGCCCTCAGCAACATTTTTGGTTCCAGCTTCAAAAAAAATCAATGAGATTCATGAGACACAAACTCCCACGTACAAAACTGTGCTGACTATCCCTAATCAGTCCGTGTTTTAGTTTTTAGTTTAGTTTTAGAGATACAGTGCAGAAACTGACCTTTTGGCCCACCGAGTCCGTGCTGACCAGTGTCCATCTTCAATACAGAAGACACAGAAACCCTACTAGAAACATCAGAAAAAATGTGTTTAGCAAGAACAAGGAATTGAGGAAATAAGTATTGGTGAGCTTAAAAGCTGAAAATCTGAAGGACCCAAAGATCTATATCACAAAGTTCTGAAGGACAAGCTGTAGAGATTATATATCTTCAAAATTTCTGTGTTGTGAACCTATTTCTTATAGTTCAAAAAGTGAAAATGTGACAACACTGTCCAAAAACAAGGATTGACTAGTCCGCTGGCTTAAGTGGTAAGGGATAATACTAGAATTTATAATAAATTATGTATTAACAAATTTCATTGAAAAAAATGAATCAGATTGTCAAAGTCAGGGTGACCTATGAAAAGAAGATCACTTTTGTCTGGAGTTATTTGCGATGCAATGAAAGAACTGGTAAAGAGGAACCAACGGATATGTGGTGAATGGGTTTTTGATAAATCCCACACTGAAAATTGGTCAACCAAATTAGAGTACATGAAATTGTGAGCAAATACTGACAGAGATTGAGAATTGGTTATCAACAGAAAGCTGAGAGTGAGTATACATAAATCCTTCTCATGTTAGACACAAAATGCTGGAGTAACTCAGTGGGTGAGGCAGCATCTCGGGAGAGAATCCTTCTCATGTTGGCGTGTTACGACTGTTGGGATCCACTGAGGTTGCAGCTTGAGGTCTCATCTTCTCACGATCTATGTCAACAATTTGGCCGAGTGGACCAAATGACATATTTTAAAGTTTGGTGTTAACGCAAAACTAAGCAGTGTCACGGTGGCGCAATGGTAGAGTTGCTGCCTCACAGCGAATGCAGTGCCGGAGACCCGGGTTCGATCCCGACTATGAGTGCTGTCTATAGGGAGTTTGTACGTTCTCCCCGTGACCAGTGTGGGTTTTCTCCGAGATCTTCGGTTTCCTCCCACACTCCAAAGACGTACAGGTTTGTAGGTTAATTGGCTTGATAAATGTCAAAAATTGTCACTAGTGGGAGTAGGATAGTGTTTATGTGCGGGACTCGCTGGTTGACATGGACCCGGTGGGCCGAAGGGCCTATTTCCACGCGGTATCTCTAAACTAAACTAAGCAAGCGTGGAGGTGAATGTAAGAAGATTTAGAGGGGAATAAAGCTATGTTGAGTGAATGGGCAAGAACATGGCAGATGGAGTATCATGTGAAGAAATTTAAGTTTGCACACTCTGGTGCACAAAGAGAAATCCAGAATTGCTTTAAATTATGAAAATTTGGGAAGTGCAGAACTGTATCAAAATGTGCTTGTACACAAGTGAAAGGCAATTAACCCAACACTGAATGCCGACATGATGGTGTATCAAGTGATTAGGAATGCAAATGCTTTGTAAACCTTTGTTTCAAATTCATGTAAACGTAAGAGTAAGGAGGTCTTATTGTATTGTATATAATCTTGGTATGACTGCATTTATGCAGCTTCGGTGTCCTTATGTGCTCATGTCTCTGGGTGAAAATTGAATTCACATGGAAATGCAGGGAATGAAGGCATATAGATCACATGCAGACAGAGGTAATTCGTTTAACTTGACATCATGTTCAGCATGAACATTGTGGGCTGTAGGGTCTGTTTCTATACTGTACTTTTCTATATTTTATGTTCTAAGGTTGGAATGTTACCAACTGAGACACGAATAACCTCATCAATGGCCCTGCCTTCACTCCACTCTCACTCTTCATCTCATATGATGGGAGATTGCTTGTCAGGTATCTGTAACATTTGTGACATCTGGACTGGAGTACACTGCATAGTATTGATCTCCTCATGTAAGGATGGTAACACTGGAAACAGATTAGGGAAGATTTACAGACACTGAAACCTGGAATGAAAGGCTATTTTATGAGGAAAACTTTCAACAGATTAGACTATAAACAGTGACCCATAAGGATTCCATACTGCACTGCTATGGATAAAACAAAACTTCTCATTAGCTAAAAATAGACAATGACAAAATTCCACATATTATGGGTGATTCTATTCCTATATGTGTTTTGAAAGATCACTCTGTGAAAACACGCTTTATGAAGATATAACCATAAAACTAATTTGTTTTACCCAGTGTTTCCAAAGACATAGCAATTTTCTGGAGATAGAGATGAATGTGTTAGTGTTTCATTTAATCCCTGCTGAACAAAACACAATGATTAAGGGTCTATTTTTAAAGTCAGCCACCCTACATCATATATGCCTTATTTTTATGTACAGTTTTTGAATCATAAACATGTTGATCTCCTCAAGGAACCCTTCATAATATGAATGCAAGTAGAATAGTCAATTTCCAAATTACCACATCATATCTCATACATTCATAGGTAGAATGATCAATTAAAATTATTGTCATTTGCTGTTAGTTTCCAATAATTTGCTTTGTCATAGAATTCCTTAGGTTAAATTTTTAATAAACCACTGATCTTTTTTAATGATGCCTCCCTTCTAAATGCAAAATCCAAAAATATTCTTGATATATTTACATATTGTCAGGAATTCCAATTCAGTTTTTGTTCCATCTGCAAAACTGTAGAAGTTTTTATCAAAAGTAAAGATTGCAGTTTTATTTAAAATTAAGGCAACATTTTCTTTAATTTATATATATATATATATTTTCCTTCCATAGTAATGCTTTCTTCCTTTTGAAACTACAGGTTATTTGTTTTTTTTGTTCCTTGTCTAGTTTAGGACAAAGGCTATAATATACTTGGCACATAGTCTTGGCTTTTAGTTCAAAAGCAGCTTATCAATATTGCTGGCTGCAAATGAACAACAAGTCAATGTAGCAGTGTAGATGAGTTGGCAGTTTTTCAACCATTTTATCTCTGTCTCCCTGCTGGAGCTTGGCATGAAAAACAAGTGTTTCTAATAGATTTTAAGTCTTTGCAGAGCCTGACAGCAATTGTCACTTTCATGCTGTCCTTAAAGCACACCAATTATTGGAATAAGGGCAGTATTTTAATAACACGAGGGCAAGCATTACAGTTGGGGATACAAGCTCTGAAATCTATTTTAAAACAAATATAAGCCTCCGTACTTCTGCGAGGAAAGCTATTGATAAACAAAATAATGTTTGATTCATGTCAGCATTTGGAATTGATATGCTAAACACAAGCATGATGCCAATTTATTAAGATGGTTCAGTAGGCTTTTCAGAAATATATTAAAATGCTCTACATTAAGTAATGACAAAAGATACATTGTCGCTACAAGGGGATATAATGCAGCGTGCCTTCAGTAAATGCACCTGTTTACAGGAAGTATAAAAACACAGGGAACCATACAGGGAATGGGTAATGCACTACACCAAGCAAAGAGTGAGATTTTTGATCCAAACATTAATAAATATTACATTACCCTTTATATTACAATGACTGTAATGAGTGTAATGTTGTAGAAATTGAACTGCTCATCAGAATCTATCAACAGAAGCTTGTCTTGTCTGTAATGCCACAAAGATACTGTGCCAAGCTGTTTCCATTTACAGCTTGAAGGGAACTCCCTACTCTGTGCCTTCTTTTGAGGCAGACAGCAAAATAGGTAGAGTGCTACAACATATGGGGCCTCCTGTTAATGATACACAGGTACCAAATAGTTACAGAGAAAAATAAGCTGAAAGCTGCTGAGTCGGGTGGGGGGAGGAGCAGGAAAGAAAATCTTCATCCTTTTGGCATGACTGCCTAGTTTTTATCAGAAGCATAAAATACGCAAAAGCTGTAAACTGAGTAAAGTTTAAATATTAGAATGGAATTTTTCCTCAAGTAGACATAGATGGTCCAGGAAGAGCAAGGTGTTCTCCGACTCTCCAGCCAACATTTATATCTCAGTCATCGTCACTGTATTATACCACATGCTATTAATTTCATTACGGTATGTGTGGAACCATATGGCACATAATTATCTGTTGTGATTTCCAACAGCGACTACATCTTCAAAGTGTTTCATTAGAAGTGTTCCTGAAATATACAATATGAATGATATTTCTACATCTTTTTAACAATGCCCGATAATTTTTTTTAAAGTAGGCCATTCATACCGAGGCCTGTTCCATCTTTCAATAAAATTGCAGCTGATCTGTATTATAACTTTTTCACTAGCCTTTGGCACATATCCCTTTATAACCCTGGACAGCAGTAATCAATGAATCTGAGATTTAAACATTTGCAATGCTTTAGAATCTACTGTTTTCTGTAGGAAAGTATCCCGTGCTACTACTACTACTCTTGTGGGGAGAAGTGAATCCTAATTATTTTTCTGAATTACTTTGGTTTATGTGAAGTACCTTTGTCTGACAGCACTTCAGCAAGTCAGTTCCTCTATCTATCCCATTAATTCCATTCAGAATGATCAAAACTCTCTGAAATCACCCTTCGTTCTGTAATTTACAGGGAATGCAAAGCTAATTTATGCAAATTCTTCTTTCAATCATCAAAAGCATGGTGAAATACTAGTGAAACTGGCCGAACTTTCTCCAAGGAGAAAGCTTGTAAGCCTGGAAAAGGCTTGTAGAAGTATTGGAATGTGTCTCACACTTCGGTAGGGAAATGTGTCTCCCATTGCATGTGCTAAATGTGATTTGTATGTTCATTGGAATCTGCTTCCAAAATTCTGTCCAACGGAGTCAACTGAATTAAACGTTGCAAGCAGGATAAATGCATTTACACAGTGCTGTGATATATTTTTCCCCCAAGGACAATTTTGTGCCTTCTGAAACATAAACTAGGTTTGTCTTAATAATGGTTTCTACGCAGCCAGAGTTCACTGAAAAGAGAAAAGAATTATTCAATTGACATAGACATGAAACCATTCTGGGAGAAATCTTGTATTCAATACACAATGAACTTCCTCATTGCCAATCTGAACTCTTATTCAGGTTCCATTGTTTGATCATTATTCATTAAAAGCATAGATTGATAGATACAATGTCATAGAATCATACGGCATGGAAACACTCCCTGAGGTCCATCTTGTCCATGCCGACCAAGATAGCCCATCAAAGCTACTTCCATTTGTTCATGTTTAGCCCATATCCCTCTAACCTTTCCTATCCATGTACCTTTCCAAGTTTCTTTTCAATGGTGTTATGCTACCTGCCTCAGCTGCATCCTATGGCAGCATGTTCCCTATACCCACCTTGACATGAAGGGAACCAGGGGATATGGGGGTTTTGCTGGCAAATAGCCATGTGTTAATAAATGGCACTGAGGTAGAAGATCAGCCATGATCATAGTGAATGGTGATCCAGTGGGTAAGGAAGGACTATACTTATTTTTATTTCTTATGTTCTTATGATGATTTTGATGGACGGGCTTTGAGGCATGGCAGAGTTTTGTGCAATTTCGCCCAGAATATTCATGGGTTTCTATTCAAACCTTAGCATGAAGATACGGAGAGCTTAAAGAAAAATGCAAACTGTCATTTCTGCTTTTCTCTGCGGTTATCAGAAAAAAATGGGATGTCAATGTGTACAAAATTATTCACTGGCCAGCACGTGCACTCCTGACCTTTAAAAAAAACCCAATACCTGAAGTCAGACCCATTTGAAAACATTTATTAGTAAAGAGTATTTTCCACATAAGCATTCCAATGTAGATATCCCTCTGAATGTTGTTAAATTGTACTGACAAGATATTAAATACAAACCCAGACAAACAAGCAGGATATGTAAATTATATGGTGGCACTATACAGGGTAGGCCAGACACAAGGTGACCCTTGAGCTGTCTCTAGAGTATAACAGGAAACACATGACACATTCTGTACAGTGCATTTCCCCCAGGGGCTCGCCCTGCGTCTTGTGTCACCTTCCTCACTCCAGTTGGATTTGGTTGAAGTGGTGAGTCTTTGTTCTTTGCTCAGTCTCAGTCCATCACTCATTGGTCTTGCATTTGCTGTTGCATTCGTTGCAACATTTCCTGCATTCGCCGGAGCTGCAGAAAGGAAGGTGTAATTACTGAGCTCTATTGCGTACTGATACACACTAGCAACAGGCAGCAGCAGTGGTTTTTCCATCATTGAACAATACACACTGGTTCAACAACCACGCATCCCTTTTACTAGGATAATGAGTGTCTAAAATGCTTGGGAACATTCATATTATTCAGATAATGAAAAATGCAAACAGCTGAGTTTGCATAAATTGAATACTATGTGAAATTAAATTATATTCAAATACAATGAGAACTGGCAGATGACATAAGAAATTACCTCAACATCTATGATAAGGAGATTACTTAATAACTTGATACCCTGGTCAAATCAGAGACCAAAGGCTAATATTCAAGTTACAATCCAAGTTTCCAAATTCTTGTGTGGATAGGCCTTGTATACTTTCATCTGTCCAATTTTACCTTCTGATGATTCAATGGGAATCCAATTTGAGTGGTTCCTATGTTGGGCAATACATTTGCAAATCCAGTTTAATATCTGGCTGAAATTTGAAATTGTAGCTTATTTATAGCCAGATAAGCAGTCATTAGAAAGCCCACTACTCAGGAGCACAGGGAATGAATTCATTGCTGGGAAAGAACAACATTTCAACACCAATTTTATTTAACAGGCTCTGCCCACTGTTGGCGATTCCATATTCAAGCTAATCATGGCAAAATCTCATCTTGATTAATTTGCAAATGATTACTTCCTGTCAAGTCTCAAAACAATTAAAAAATGAACAGCAAACCAAAATTAAACAGTAAAATCACAAATGTGGATTAAATATTTTCGGTGAATTTGGCCACCAATAACAGACTCAAGATTGTCACAGACTATTCAGTTACATGATGTGGATTTCACACCTTAGACACTCATCTCTCTTCACACTTCAGCCACTCACCTCTTCATCTTTCATTTTGATCAGTTTCTCTGTCTCTGCATCCGGAGTTGGCACTGGGAGTATGGGGAGGGGACTTTCTGCTCGGTTGTCCTGGGTCAATTTACTGTGTAAATTAAAGTACGGAAAAGTCAGTGGCTTTTTTCAGCTGGCTTTGTAATTTTATAATGTCACACTGGGAATAATAAAATAATTTCTGATCTTCCGATTCCACACTTCCAAACATGACGATAACATGAACTGAGTGAAACTCCCTAACGAGAAAATGGCCACAATTTAGCATGGTGGTTGGTGTCGATCCCCTATACCTCCACTAAAATCTCACCAGTGTTTCGTAGCGTACTTGTGGGAAACCCTTGAGAATTTGAGGACCACTCATTGAACCATTCTAATTTGTCTGGAAAAGCCATGAATTTTAGCAGAGCAATTCTTGCAAGGAGTCCTCAGAAAAGGAGTGGTGAAAATTCAAGGAAATGGTATAATTCACTGATAAGAACTTCCATGGAAATTCTACCCTAAAAGAGCTATTTTTGAGAGAGGACCGCATGTTTTTTCCTTTGCACGAGGCATGAACCAAATGATTCCGACAATCCTGTGGTTCTTGCACTATAATGCTGAGAACTATATCCTGCATTTTGCATCTTTCCCTTCACTCTAACTATTGCACTTGAGTTTGGCTTGCTTGTATTTATGTCTAATATTATCTTATTTGATAGTATGCAAAATGAAAGCTTTTCAATGTATCAGTACACATGACAATAATAAACCTAAAGGTCAACCTAATTCAGCATCCATGATATATCATGAATGCAATAAACAATAGGTGGAATTGGCTGCCGATAAATTCAGTTTCAACATTGCTCTGTCCAATGCTTAGAGGTGCGTAAGCAGAAATGGGATAGAATTGTGACGTGCTGAGTCTGCGTTACTGCCCGTGCAGTGAAGCTATTAATAAATCTAATAAAATGCAGATATAAAGTCAGCATGTTGAAAACAGAAACATAGAAACAGGTGCAGGAGTAGGCCCTTCGGCACTTCGAGCCTGCACCGGCCATTCAATATGATCATGGCTGATCATCTAAAATCAGTACCCCATTCCTGCATTTTCTCCATATCCCTCGATTCCTTTAGCCCTAAGAGCTAAATCTAAATCTCTCTTGAAAACGTCCAATGAATTGGCCTCCACTGCCTTCTGTGGCAGAGAATTCCACAGATTCACAACTCGCTGGGTGACATTTTTTTTTTACATCTCAGTCCTAAATGGCCTACCCCTTATTTTTTTTCTCATCTCAGTTCATTCTCACCTCACTCCTTATTCTTAAACTGTGACCCCTGGTTCTGGACTCTCCCAATATCGGGAACATTTTTCCTACATCTAGCCTGTCCAATCTGTTACGAATTGTATATGTTTCTATAAGATCGCAAACTTCTAAATTCCAGTGAATGCAAGCCCAGTCCACCCATTCTTCATCCTATGTCGGTCCCAGGAACTAACCTGGTGAACCTACACTGCACTCCCTCAATAGCAATAATGTCCTTCCTCAAATTAGGAGACCAAAATTGCACACAATACTCCAGGTGCAGTCTCACCAGGGCCCTGTACAACTGCATTAGGACATCCTTGATCCTAAACTCAAATCCTCTCGCAATGAAGGCCAACATGCCATTAGCTTCCTGCACACCGTGGTCTCGTTGCTCCTCCCCTTTTCCTAATCTGTCACCATTCAGATAATAATCGGCCTTCCTGCTCTTGCCACCAAAGTGGATAACCTCACATTTATCCACATTATACTGCATCTGCCATGCATCTGCCATGCATCTGCCCACTCACCCATACTATCCAAGTGTCCCTGCCGGCTCTTAGCATCCTCATCACAGCTCACACTGCCACCCAGCTTTGTGTCATCTGCAAACTTGGAGATGTTACATTTAATTCCCCCATCTAAATCTTTAATATAGATTGTAAATAACTGTCGCCCTAGCACCGAGCCTTGCGGCACCCCACTAGTCCCTGCCTGCCATTCTGAAAAGGACCCATTAATTTATACTCATTGCTCCCTGTCTGCCAACCAGTTCACTATCCATGTCAATACCCTAACCCCAATACCATGTGCTCTAATTTTGCACACTAATCTCTTGTGTGGGACCTTGTCAAAGGCTTTTTGAAAGTCCAGATACACCATATCCACTGGCTCTTCCTTATCCATTCTACTTGTTACATCCTCAAAAATTTCCAGAAGATCAGCCAAGCATGATTTCCCCTTCATAAATCCATGCTGACGTTGAACAATCATGTCACTGCTTTCCAAATGCGCTGCTATAACATCTTTAATAATCAACTCAAGCGTTTTCCCCACTACCGATGTAAGGCTAACTGGTCTATAATTACCCATTTTCTCTCTTACTCCTTTCTTAAAAAGTGGAGTTACATTGGCGATCCTCCAGTGCACAGGAACTGATCCAGAGTCGAGAGAACATTGGAAAATGATCACCAATGCATCCATGATTTCTTGGGCCACCTCCTTGAGTACTCCTTGAAATTTATATTTATTTAACTTCAAGATGGATAGTAGACCTTCCATCCCAGGAACCCATCTGATTAATCTTTGCTGTGCTCTCCCTAGAGCAATCATATCCTTCCTTATGAATAGAGACCATAGTCTTTGCAATAGCTTCCATTCATCTGGACAGACGCAAGTTAGGGTCATAAAGCATAGAGTCACACAGCACAGACATACAGTAGGACCTTCACCCCAACTCTTTCTGTCCAAGATGCCCATCTAAGCTAATCCAATGTGCCTGCATTTGATCCATATCCCCCCATGAAACATTTCTTATTCATGTACCTGTGCAAATGTCCTTTAAATGTTATTGTTGCTCCTGCCTCAACCGCTATCTCAGGCAGCTTGTTCCATATTGTACCACCCCAGTTCCTCAATGGATCTAGTTCCTGATGGGAGGGTGAATGATGGGCAGAAAGAAAACCAACCTTGTCATTTCCTGAATGCACCGAGCTCTGAAGTTCTCATAGTGAATGTCCCAGGTAACATCCTTCAGGTCCTGCATGTGTGTTCGGATCAGCATGTTCCGCAGTTTTACAAAATCACAGTGTGCCTGGTTCTCCACTGTAATGAAATATAATCAAGAAACAATTCTTCAGGCTAGTTATTTATTGACTGCAATGACGAAGTGTCAGATGACGTCTGAGGAAGGTTCCCCGACCCAAAACGTCACCTAACGTCACCATGTCTTCCAGAGATGCCGCCTGACCTGCTGAGTTACTCCAGTACTTTGTGTTTTTTTGTAAAACCGAAAAACTGCAGTTCCTTGCGTCTGCGCTGTTCAGGGGAGAGCTTTAGGAAATCTCACCCAATACCAGATCCAACCCACCCAGCCCTACCAACTGGACTTGAATATTTCACTCATATTACAAAGTGGAGGTTCAGCCATACTGGGCAAGTGGTGCTGAAACTTTTGTCTCAGAGGCAGTAATGCTGCACCGAGGCAAATGCTCTGTGAAAATAATTCAGTGTAAAGGAGTGGCTGGTAAATATTGACTCTGAAAAATGTGTAATCAGGAAATCTATTGTCAATTATTTATTTTTCCTCAATCAATTGAGTTTTACTTTGGACAGTAAAATTCAGATCGACCTTTTTGCACTTTTCATCTCATTGATGTCCTAGTTTCACATGGTGTTATTGTCATTTCAGACATAAAGATGTTGCTCCTAACTGTCCGCACATTTCGAGGAAACCCAAAAGAACCAGCATTTATGCTTCTGGCACAATCTTATTGAATAGCAGAGCAAGCATGAGAAGTCAAATGGCCTACTCCTGCTTTTACTTTTTATATCTTTACATTCTTGGGATCCAACAGTTAAACTGGTTCATATGGAGTCAATGACACTAAAATATTTAAACGTTATGAATGATTTTTTGTTTAAAATGTTAATTAATTAACCACTATGCCCATTGAAATTGCAAATTGCATTTAGAATCAGTTTATCATAAATGTTGCACTAAAACCACGTGCAAAAATGAGCATACCTTTTGTGTGTGATAAGCCCATTTTCAGCTTTCGAAATCTTTTTTTTTTTTTTTTTTTTTAATTTATTTATTAGAAGTAGACATATTATAAAATGTAGTTACATATTATAGTAAAAAAAAAAACTTTTCATATACATCAGTCATACATTATTAAAATTTTCCATTATCAATTACTTCTGCTTCTAGTATTTTTATTTTTTATAGAAAGCGAGAAAAAGAGAGGGTAGAAAGTTACAAATAAAAAAGAAAGCAAAAAACACAACAGAAAAACAAGGGAGGTGGAATGGGTTACCTGTAATACATCAATGGAGATAGGTTCGTAGGTTATAAAGTATAGAGTATAGTTTTTCATCTGTTCCTGAGTTCAAGTTTCAGCTGGGTCCTCGTGCTGTGCCAATCTATCCCTTCAGATAGTTAATGAATGGAGCCCAAATTTTATGGAAAAGATCTTGTTTGTCCATTAAGACAAGTCTAATTCTTTCTAAGTATAGGGTCTCCGACATTTCCGTAATCCACATTTTGATTGTGGGGGTTGTAGGGCCTTTCCAAAATTTTAATATTAATTTTTTTCCGGTTATTATACTGTAATTGAGGAAGTTTCTTTGGTTTGTTGTGAGTGTTAAGCTTTGTTCTGATATTCCAAGTATTATTAATTTTGTGTCTGGGTCCAGTTTTGTATTAATAACTTCTGAAGTTATTTCAAAAATATCTGTCCAGAAATGTTTAAGTTTTATACAGTTTGCAAACGTATGTGTTAAATTAGCCTCTAAATGTAGACATTTATCACAAATAGGAGAGATTTGTGGGAAGATTCTATTTAGTTTTATTTTAGAGAAGTGTAGTCTATGTAAGACCTTGAGCTTTCGAAATCTAATCAAACTATTGGCGTGTTTTAGTATGTCAAGGAATACTTTGTAAAAAAATCAGAATAACTAATTAGGTCTTAAAACACTACCCAGCACCTTATAACGAATGTAAAGCACTTTGGCCAACGAGAGTTGTTTTTTAAAATGTGCTATATAATTAAATGTGACTTGACTTGACTTGAATATTGGCTCTCGACAGTTTTTGGATTTGGCAATAAACAAATTAGTGGGAGTGGAAAATTAAAACTAAACATTTCACAAAAGGGATGCTAGTTTGGGCATGATTTAAATTGAGCATGCCCAGGTTGAAAATTGTATCTTTGACTTTTACCCAAACAAGCACAACCTCAGACGCACCTACATGTAATTTCTCGAAGTGTCTCCAAAGCAGTCAGCCCAGTCTTTGCCTCTGAATGGTACAGATGGGAACATAATACTTTTGTGGGAGTTCGTTTCATTCAGAATGCATTTAGTTCTCCCGATGTGGTCTTTTTTACATAGGAGAGACCAAGCATAGACTAGGCCACCATTTTGTTAAACACTTGCACACTGTCTGCCAAGACTGGCTGGAGCTCCCAGTTGCTAATCATTTATTAAAGTGCTCTTCCCATTCCCATGCTGACCTTTCGGTCCTCTATTGCCAAAGTGAGACCACACATAAATCAGAAGAAAAGCACCTCATATTCCTCCTGGGCAGCTTACAAACAAGTGGCTTAAATATAGAATTAACCAATTAAAAATACTGCCCCCATTTAAAAACATTGCATACATTTACACCACTTCCCACCCCCCCAGTCACCATGCTCCTATTCCCATTTCCATGTGCTTATCTCCCATCCCTCTACCAATTTTCCTATTTATCTCCCCATCCTTCTCTTCCCCCTGCCCCCTTCCACCAAAATTCTTCCCTCTGACTTCACATTTCACTCCTGTCTTCTTTCCATATCTGACACCTTTTTGTATCCTTTTCACCTCTAGTCTTTGTCATTTACACCCATCTGTCAATTAGCCCCCCTCGTCTGTATCCACATATCACCTTTGTCCCACCCTCACCTCTCTTTTCTAGCTTTCTCTCCCCGACTGCAAACAGTCTGAAGAAGGGTGTTAAAACACTGTCTGTCCATTCCTTCACAGATGCTGCCTGACCCACTGAGTTCTTCCAGCACTTTGTTTTTTGATCACAATTCCAGCATCTGCATTCTCCTGTGGCTGATTTGATCCATTTCCTAGCGATTTTGCATGAAACTGATGATGCCATCCATACAACTCTCTTGGCTAAGGTGACATGAGTGGGGATTAATGTGACATTCTGTAAAGTATTAATCTTAGTTTAATATCAGGCAATGTCCTTTTGTATAATAGTGTCAGATTAATTAGAAAGTGCTCTATATTTTACATTCTTCCACTGAGTTATTTTGCTATCTATCACTTGGATAATAGCCTATTGTTAATATGTTATGCTTGCAAAAAATTCCATTCAAGAAGAGAAAGGGGGGGTTTTCTCCTCTACTTTAAGATTTAAATCGCTCACATGTCAGGGCCTCTCTGGAGCAGGGCAAGTTAGGCTGCCTCTCCTTCCCCTCCTTCCCTGAGCTTGCTCACCTTCTACAATGCCCCATGGATACAGTCGGCCACGGACCCTCTGACCTCGAGCTTCCACCACTGTGTTGCTGCCGATGACTGCAAAGGGAATGCTCTCCTGTAACCATTCAGAAGTAGAAAATTATATTAAGGGGGATTAATAAAAATGAAAAGTGAAGGAAAGAATGGAATATCTCATTGAAAAAAAAAATTAATAATAAGACCAGCACACGTTTAATAAATGCCTCATCCCACTGAATGGTTTGTCCTAATGTCTCCTATGAGAAAACAATGAATTAATATAAGAATATGTTCCTGCTTCTAATGGCACACTGGGCCATAATTATAGACTCTATCACAAAATATTACCTCTCCCAATAACAATCAAATCAGAATTGATTCCAAAGTTTATCAACAGATAAGTATAAAGATCAAATCCTTTTACAAATCTGTATCTTCTTCGTAACGTTGCGATCCTCATGGATATAGAGCATTGCATTATATCAGGTCTATTATATTAGTCTGTGTTCTGAGCCCAGGCAAATACAATGATGGTCAGGATTAAAGTCCTGTTCAGCTCTGGGAAGGTAGAATTGGGGAAGATCCCGCTGTTTCCACTCAGAATTTGCATCAGGTAGGAACACAGTAAAACTCCAGTGAATAGCAACAAGGATGTGTTATATAGTGAAACAAGTGCATCAGAGTTGGAGTTACTTCACTGAAGCTGTCCTCGTCATATCATTTCCTTCTCTAGTTTCTGTTGCTGCTGTATCAAAGTCTGATTCTTTCTAAAAAATAAAATCACCACTTCCACCATTTTGCTTGAATCTCTCGTTCCTTGAATTTCAATTTACCTTTAGTTCTTTATCTTGCTTTTTAAATTCGTCATCTTCATCTGAGTCACATTCAGGAAATTGATATATTTTAATTCCGTATTGTTCAATTTCATCTCTTATCTACATTGGAACAAGGAAGAGCAGAGTAGAGTTCCAGTTAATAAACCAGGCTGAGAAATTCAATTTGACAAGAACAGCAATGATTATGACATAGTGAAACAAGACCATGAACTTCAGGGATGACAGACATTGATTAGTAGTCAAAGATTCAACAATCGAACAAAGGAGCAATAAAGGAGGTTGACTCTGAAGACATTGATGAAGCTAGGAAAATTGGTGGAGAAACATAAAAGTTCCAGACTTTTGCAGCATGATATGTGGGGTGGTTGTGTGAGAATGTAAAAAAAAACTGGAAATGCTAGAAATCCGAAATAAAAGTTTTAAAATGCTGGAAATACACAGCAGGTTTGGCCACATCTGCGGGTAGAGAAACAGTTAATGTCAAACTCTATTTCGCTCCCCACAGATGTGGCCTGACCTACTGATTATATGGGTGGAGGCCTTGGCAGCAAATGTGGGAATGAGTTTGGATTTAGGAACCAACATACCACAGTGTGCTGTGTTTCACATTGTTTCACAATCAATGCAACTAAAAGTGCAAGCTATGAAATGGATTTAAAATGTTGCAGAGCTGGTGAACTGAGCAGTGAGGATGGGGCAATGGCTGGAGAATCATCAAAGGACCTGAGATTGCAAAATAATGGCTGCAAGACTGAAAAGGTGTGGATGTTGGTAAGCGCTGACCAGGTTGACCAGGCGCTGGGTTTAATGCCCAGATTGTCTGTACCGCTTGACAATGTTAGGGGAATATCTTGTTGCAGATGATGCATCCCTGAGAGAAGACTGATTGGGCAATAATTAGCCAGATTGGATCCATTTTGTTTTTTTTGTTAATATTAGTTATCTGGGCAATTTTCCACATTGTCTTTAAATGCCAATGTTGCAGCTGTAATGGAATTCCAAACCAGATGATATTTGTGAATGACTAGCAATATGGGCTGTTGATGTCATAGTTTGTTGTTGACAACGTGCCATACTTCCTGGGATATTAATAACACCAATATTATGGAGGATGTGCTTTTTGCCTGTGGCAGCTGAATTTTATGTTCTGTTTTTTTAATCTCTGAGGCACTGTTATATTATGAATGATTTTTCTCACCCTCTCTTTGAGTTTCTTCACCTCGATGGGAGTGAGCGCGTCTGCTTTTGCAATTATTGGTACAATGTTCACTTTCTGATGTAACGCTTTCATAAACTCCGTGTCCAGTGGCCGCAGCCTATATCCAAGCAGATGGAATAAATTACACTCACAGTGGGCGGACTATCCCTCCCCACCTCCATAGACCAAGCATCTCCAGAGAAAGTACAATCACAGTGAAAGACAAATCTAATCTCAAAGGCTAACCATGGGCCATCGGCAAGTGGATAGTGGCTCCAATGATACAAGGAGCAATTCTTCCAAGTCCCATAATAAGATGTAAAGAAAAGCAGATTTAGCTTCTCGTGCAGTCTCTTCCACAAGAGACTGCAAGAACCACTGATTTCTCTGCCAATGTCTTACACAATTGTCTCAAAGAACAATCAGACACAATTAGCCCAGGACTGGACCCACTGTAAAACAACCATAGTACAGTCTAATATGCAAGCCCTTTCAATTCTCTCTCAAAGGTAAAGCATAATAAATTAATTACAGAACACCGGCCTGTCCATAACTCACAACACAACCTAAAATACCTTCAGATAGCTGGAGCATCTCTAAAACAAATGACAAGCTCTTCTGCAAGGCAAAATGCAGACCATAAACTCACCTGAGACTAAGAAATCAAATACAGAAAGTTAAATAAAACCCTGGTGACATTATTCTCAAGAGAGGCTCTCCTTCACTCGCAATCAACAGATTGGGCTGTGAATGTGGCTGATGACGCATCATTGAACTGTACTTGCCTTGCCCCTTGATCGCATTTAGTGCGGGAAACTAACTCAAGTACACTCCAGAAAGTCATTTCCTTCCTGATTACTTCAATCTCTATCAATTGCATTCGCTGCTCTATGTGTCAACTGCTCTACATCGGTGAGACCAAGCGCAGGCTTGGCGATCACTTCGCCCAACACCTCCGTTCGGTTCGCATTTACCAATCTGATCTCCCGGTGGCCCAGCACTTCAACTCCCCCTCCCATTCCAAATCCGACCTTTCTGCCCTGGGTCTCTTCCATGGCCAGAATGAGTCCCACCGTAAATTGGAGGAGCAGCACCTCATATTTCTCTTGGGCAGTTTACACCCCAGCGGTATGAACAATGACTTCTCCAATTTCAGGTAGTCCTTGCTTTCTCCCTCCTTCCCTTCCCCAGCTCTCCCACAGCTCACTGTCTCCGCCTCTTCCTTTCTTCTTCCCGCCCCACCCCCCCCCCCCCCCCCCCCACATCAGTTTGAAGAAGGGTCTCGACCCGAAACGTCACCTATTCCTTCGCTCCATAGATGCTGCCTCACCTGCTGAGTTTCTCCAGCATTTTTGTCTACCTTCAATCTTTATCAATGTCTCCGACCACTCTTCTCACCCCTTCTCCACCACCCACAGCTTTATTAACCCCGCAGAATTCGTCTCACTTGTTGAGCAGCAGAAGGCACTCACAAATAAACAGTACCCACCCGCTCAACACTCCCTCTTACCCGTGTCCATAGGGAGAGATAAAATACAAGCAGCAGTGGATACGGTTATCCTGAATGTTCTTGCGATTTAGGCCACTCTCATCACGGAAATACTGCTCGAATTGTTGGTCAATATAGTCCGCTATAGGCTTCCAGCTGCCACAAAAAAAAGAGGAAGAGAAATGAAAGAGATCTCTTTCAAAGGAACGTTGGCTCACAAATGTCAGCAAATCAGAATAGAGTCAGTGAGATTTCCTCTTGGTTTGTTTAGGAAGGCACAGGTTGAAGTGTTGACTTGGTCTGGGCAAACAAAACAAACACGGTTCACTGCTCTGATACTGAAAGGACATTTAAATATAGGTTGATTGATGTACAACTGCATGACAATATTCGTAGAAATACTGACTTTAATATAGAGGCCTGGTAAATATAGACTATAGTATTGTTAAGAACAACAAATACGATAGAGAAATTCATTAGCGCCCACAGAGAGCATTAATACATCTGCATACCATGCTGGTTAGTAAAGCATTCAATACTCACAGGTATCAAGGAACAACTGCATAACATTTTAGGTTATGTTTAGACCTAAAGACCTATAAGAAGGGGAAACAGGAGTAGGCAGCTCAGCCTCTTGTACCTGCTCTGCCATTCATGGTTGATGCCATTTTTCTAACCTTTCCCATAATCATGATGCTCTTGTTTGTAGACAGCTTCCCATCACACCAGTTTCAGTCACTTCCCTTGACTCCAGTGTTCATGACTTCAAACACTCTGAGGGAAGTACTCTGGTACTGTCATCCTAAATTGCGCATTCAACAGCGATCTCAGTTCCTCAGAGTAATGTCGGCAACTGTTGGTGATTTTCCATTGTTACGACCAAAAACCTCCAGGCCAATATGATACAAAGATAAGGCACGATGAATTAAGGTTTATGCTGCGATACAGCTTAAACATTGATGCAAACATTTTGGAACAAATGACCTGAATCCAACTGTGTAATATTCACTTACAGATGTTCAGATGTGGGCTATTCAGCTGGTTGCACCTTGCATATTCTTGCCATAGAGGGAGTACAGAGAAGGTTCACCAGACTGATTCCTGGGATGGCAGGACTTTCATATGAAGAAAGACTGGATAGACTCGGTTTGTACTCGCTATAATTTAGAAGATTGAGGGGGGATCTTATAGAAACTTACAAAATTCTTAAGGGGTTGGGCAGGCTAGATGCAGGAAGATTGTTCCCGATGTGGGGAAGTCCAGAACAAGAGGCCACAGTTTAAGGATAAGGGGGAAGTCTTTTAGGACCGAGATGAGCAAAGAAAATTTTACACGGAGAGTGGTGAATCTGTGGAATTCTCTGCCACAGAAGATAGTTGAGGCCAGTTCATTGGCTATATTTAAGAGAGAAGTGGCCCTTGTGGCTAAAGGGATCAGGGGGTATGGAGAGAAGGCAGGTACAGGATACTGAGTTGGATGATCAGCCATGATCATATTGAATGGCGGTGCAGGCTCGAAGGACCGAATTGCCTACTCCTGCACCTATTTTCTATGTATCTATGTTTCTATATTATTCAGATGGTTCCTGGAAGATTAATTATCTTAACCCAGCTTGGATATATTACCCTTTAAATCCATGCTTGAGGAAAATAATATCCACCATTCTGAGTTTTGAAACCTTCTATCATCCTGTTCCTTGGAAACAGAGTTCCACATGCCTGTCGCTTTTGTAAGGAATTCACCATTTGCATCACAAAAACGCACCTTTGTATGTTGTTGACTGCATCGCCAAATCCAGGCGTATCAACTATCGTCAACTTTAATTTAACACCTTTCTCTTCAATGTCCACTGTGTGTTTTAAAATCTCCACTGTTTGATTGATCCTCTCTGTGAAGTAAAGATGAGGAAAATGTGAGGGCAAATGTAACTAATATATTGCAATCATCCTGCTCATCCACTGACTGATTAATGCATTGTCCAATTTTGAGGAATCAAAGATATCTGTTTAGTTTGTGATCGTCATTAACACCATTGAAAATTATTATTGTGAATGGAAAAACTTGCAGAGGCCAGAAATATGAAAGAAAAACAGAAAATGAGAGAAATGTTAAGCAAGTCCTGCAGCATCTGTGGAATAATTGCATGAAAGGTCTTGCACTTGAAATGTTTCTCTTCCATAGTTGCTACATGATCAGCTGACCAATTTCAGTATTTTCTATTTTTATTACTGCACTCTCACCATCAGAGAAGTCATCAGAAAAAAATATTTGATCAATATTGATTTTAATAGTCTCATCTATCTTTGTCATTGTGATTAGTTAGCATTGCTGGGTTCCCATAAGTGCAGACAGCCATTGATTGCATTTATGTGACCACAAGGACTCCCATCAATAATGCACTTTTGTATTATCAATAAAAAATTATCTTTCCCCTAACCAGTTTTCAAGAGTTTTCATCCAATTTAGCTGAGAATAATACACATCACAGTGTATCGATCAGATTGTGTAGGAATGAACTGCAGATGCTGGTTTAAACCAAAGATAGGCACAAAAAACTGGAATAACAGGCAGCATCTCTGGAGAAAAATAATAGGTGACTTTGTTCCTATTACTCAGCCTCTCGATTGGTTCCTCTCTCATGAGGATCTGAGGCACAAGTAGTGTAAGAACACGTTGAGTGGAGAAAGGTTTCTCAGGATAGGACTCAACATCATTATGGAGTTTCTTACTCAGGTATTAGATAAAAAACAATGGCACTAATCTGCTATTCCTTTTCAGATTGGCAGGCAGTGTATGGGGTTACTATACAATGCATGAAAGGGTTACTATTTCAGAGCAAAGAACTTCACATTCCTAGCAGTGCAGAAATATCCTTATGGAATCATAGAAACATAGAAACTAGGTGCAGGAGGAGGCCATTCGGCCCTTCGAGCCAGCACCGCCATTCAATGTGATCATGGCTGATCGTCCCCTATCAATAACCTGTGCCTGCCTTCTCCCCATATCCCTTGACTCCACTAGCCCCTAGAGCTCTATCTAACTCCTTCATAAATCCATCCAGTGATTTGGCCTCCACTGCCCTCTGTGGCAGGGAATTCCATAAATTCACAACTCTCTGGGTGAAAGAGTTTTTTCTCACCTCAGTCTTAAATGACCTCCCATTTATTCTAAGACTGTGGCCCCTGGTTCTGGACTCGCCCAACATTGGGAACATTTTTCCGGCATCTAGCTTGTCCGAATCTGAATCGAGGTTCAGTTTAAGCCGAGGACCAGTCCGACATTTAATGGTGCTTTTTTAGGCAATAACTAACAATGTCTCAGCATTAGAAGCACCAAGTTTCACACTGCTCACAAGTGGATGTGATTGCAGTCGCATTACTTTTTCTTGCTCAATTCATCACTTTTAACTAAATCCCAGTATGTTTCAATCTCATGCAGAAGGACAAGATGTCTGATCTCACAATGTCTTTGTTCCTATTACTCAGCCTCTTGATTGGTTCCTCTCTCATGAGGATCTGAGGCACAAGTAGTGTAAGAACACGTTGAGTGGAGAAAGGTTTCTCAGGATAGGACTCAACATCATTATGGAGTTTCTTACTCAGGTATTAGATAAAAAACAATGGCACTAATCTATTTATGTCATTATACATTTCATTACAAAGATTAATCCCTTTTGTTTGAAAAACATCCATTGGCAGCATGCCACTAAGTCTGACCACAAACCAGTTGACCAAAAGTATATAATATTAGCAACCTTAGCATTGTGGAGTAACAGCAACTGCTAGACCACTGTGACTTTTCCCTGCAAATTGAATGGCAACATTTTCCGACAGCTGGACACTTGACTTCTGTTGGGTGATGGAGGAGGCAAAATGTCAATGGTGGGTGAGTGTGAAGGTGGCTTGTGGTGCAAGGTATGTGGTTGTGCAGTGGTAGGTCAAAATAGAGAAGGATAATTTATCTCCACTTCCATCACGTTCAACCCCTCCAAGAACATTAAATTTGTTGCCAAACCCCACGGCACTTACCTTCAGCATTGAGAAGCTTCCTGTCTTTGTAAAGATCTGTAAGGAAGAGGCTCTTGACTAAAGTAGACTTCCCAAGCCCCGACTCTCCTGGGGAGAAAGCAACAACTATTTTAAATAATGAGAATTAATTTTGTTAAATAAGTGTTATCAATAGACAATAGGTGCAGGAGTAGGCTATTCGGCCCTTCGAGCCAGCACCACCATTCAATGTGATCATGGCTGATCATCCACAATCAGTATCCCATTTCTGCCTTCTCTCCATATCCCCTGATTCCGCTATCTTTAAGAGCCCTATCAACAGCAAATGTTTAATTCCAATCACACACCAATCTTCCTCGGCAAAACTCATCATTCCCCATCATCCACCTTCTTAATTAAATGATTACATTCACTGGGTGACTTAGGAAATGATTCCCTTTGACAGGTAGAGTGAGGAAATAAGGGCATAATCAAAGTGCCTGGGGCTGGAATGAAAAAAATGAATGTGCATATCGGAGCCACAGGAATTCAACAGCAAGGAGCAATGGGGCGAATCACGGCATTGTTTAACTTGCAGGAGGATCACACAATTAGCAAATGAATTTCTGCAGAGCAGTGTCAGGTCCTTTAGTTAAATAATGTACTACTTACATGAAGGTAATATTCTCTACAGGGTAGAAGAACATTATAAAAACTGCAGGTCTGGTAAAAAAGAGAAAATGCTGGAAATACATAGCAGTTCAGGTTTAGGCCAGCACAGTGGAGTTGCTGCCTTACAGCACCAGAGACCCACGTTCAATCCTGGCTACAGGTGCTTTCTGTACGGTATGTTTTCCCTGTGACTACATGGGTTTTCTCCAGAATCTCTGGTTTCCTGCCACACTCCAAAGACATACAGGTTTGTAGGCTAATTTGTTTGCTAAAATTGTAAATTGTCCCTAGGGTGTGTAGGATAATGTTCGTGTGCAAAGATTGTTGGTCGGCACAGACTCAGTGGGCCGAAGGGCCTGCTCCCAAGCTGCATTTCTAAACTAAATTAATAAATGTCAGGTCCCTTAGTTAAATAATGCACTGCTGACATGAAGGTAATATTCTAAACAGGGTAGAGGAATATTATAAAAATGTACAGGTTTGTAGGTTAATCAAGTGGGCGGCGCGACTCTTGTCAGCAGCGGCCTCTGCAGTCCGTCTGTCTTTTTATTGTTTTCTGTCTCGTTCTATGTAGTTTTTATTGTTTTTTTTGTCGGGGTATGTGTGTGGGGGTGGGGTGGGGTGGGGGAACTTTAAGGTCTTTCCCCTGCACGGGAGACCCGACCTTTTCTTTGTCGGGTC
Source organism: Amblyraja radiata (assembly GCF_010909765.2). NCBI lineage: Eukaryota > Metazoa > Chordata > Chondrichthyes > Rajiformes > Rajidae > Amblyraja > Amblyraja radiata. The sequence continues at coordinate 26,797,222 of NC_045980.1, read as the reverse complement.
TCCGTTGTCGTTGGGGCTGCAACGTGGAGCGGCCTCCAACAGGAATGACCTGGGGCTCCAGTCGCGGAGCTGCGGATTTACTCACCATCACGGAGCTGGCCGAGTCCGGAGCGGGTGGAGCTGTGGTGGAGCGCTGCTGTGACCCGACACACGGAGATTCGGAAGCTCCTACCGCAGGTCTGTGGACGGTAATGCCGGGAGCCCGCGGGTCCCTGGTGGGAGACCGCTTTTCGGGGCTTCCGCAACGGCGACTTCTCCCGCCCGAGTTGCGGGGTTGAAGATTACCTGGAGCGGGGCCTTACATCACCGCCCCGCGCGGCTTGGAATGGCCACGGGACTTTGTGAGCGCCCGCCGGGGCTCCAACACCAAGAGCCCGCCGGGGCTCCAACACCAAGAGCCCGCCGGGGCTCCAACACCGAGACCCGGTGCGTGGCCTTGCACGCCCGGCGTGGCTTTAATGGCTGCGGGACATTTAACACCGCCCGCCGGGGGCTTTGACTCTGTCTTTGACTCTGACATGGGGGGGAGAGGGGAGTGCAGGGGAGAGATATGTTTAAGTTTTGCCTTCCATCACAGTGAGGAGGACTCACTGTGATGGATGTTTATGTAAATTGAATTGTGTTGGTGTGTGTCTTGGTTCTTTTTTTGTATGGCTGCAGAAACCAAATTTCGTTTGAACCTCATGTGAGGTTCAAATGATAATAAAAGGTATTGTATTGTATTGTATTGTTAATTAGTTTCATTAAATAGTAAATTGTTCCTAGTGTGTAGGACAGTACTAGTGTACAGAGTGATCTGATCGGCGTGGAAGGGCTTGTTTCCATGCTATATTCTAAAGTCTAAAGTAAAGTCTAAACATAGAAACATGTAAAGTCAGGTAGCATCCTGTTGTATCGAGAAACTGGCAGGGTTAAGTTTAAGTTTAGTGTTGTCACGTGTACGGAGATACAGTGAATAGCTTTGTTTTGCATGCTATCCAATCAAATCAGAAAACACAACACATAAATGCAATTAAGCCACACTCAAGTACAATCGATAGAGCGAAGTGAAAGATACAGAGTGCAGAATATAGTTCTCAGCATTGTAGCATTACAGTCCAGAGACAAAGTCCAATGACAGCAATGGTAACGGTTCAGAGAAACTATTGACAGCAGCTTAACTCGAACCTTAAGCAAAACTACTGGGTTAATTCATAGTCAAGCAGCATCTGCGGAAGCAAAGGGGATATGTCAATGTTTCAGGATATCAATGTCTGCATCAATTCTGGGGATGAAGAGGAAATATGGCCTGTATATAGTTGGGAGGGGTGGAACAGGAGCTGGTGGAATAGGTGGAACCAGATTGGGGGGGTGATGGTGTGTGGACAATGGCAAGATGGACCAATGTGGGGGAGGGGGAAGAGATGGACAAGGTGAACGATGGGAGAGAGAACCTGGGTAGACTGATGGGAATGGGAGATGAACACTCCCAGAAATCAAAAAATTTCCACTACAAATATAGATAGACCAGCACCATTGGTCTCGAGACCAAGCTTTCAAGTGCTCCAAAAGCTCAAGCGTCAACAATTTATATTTTTCCTAACTTATCACACCTCCAAAACTAAGAAAAAGTCCAAACAACCTTCCAGGGTTTCTAATCCTCTCACTCAGGTCGACAGACAGATATGCAGATCCAACTAAGCACATTTTACATGGTGCTACTTAACCTGCTTGAACTACTCATTATGATTCTGAGCAATGGGTTTCAAGTATTGTTAGCAGGAAGTATTCTTACCTGCTACCATTAGCGTGAAGTCAAAGCCCTTCTTCACTGATTTGCGATGGACCTGGTTGGGCAATGTGGCGAATCCCACATATTCTTTTTCCACATCCTGAAACAAATAAATTGCTCATTTTAGAAAATCCCAAAGAGGTGATAATTGGAGATTACACAAGATGGACCGGGAAAAACGTACAAGAAATGCATGCAATTCATGGACAGTAAACTGGAGCTTCCAAAATATTCTGAAGATGGGTTGCAACCCGAAATGTCACCTGTCCATTCCCTCCCCAGATGCTGCCTGAGCTGCAAAGTTCCACCAGCACTCGATGTTTTGCTCAAGATTCTAGTATTTACAGCTTCTTGTGTCTCCCAAAATATTTCCTGGTATTAGGTGTAATAGGTTACTTCCTGGTGAATTAATGCACTTAACTGCAAACAGCAGTCCGTAAATGGAGCAGTTTTTTGGTGTCAGTTGTCAACATTCCCAGTCAGATACAGAATGCCAAAAGTGTATCCCGACCAATATCTCACAAGGTTGTCTTTTACTGCACCAGTAGAACACTCTCCGTTTCACAAAACTGCAGTATCTGTGACGGGTGTACTCATAGTTTGGATTCGGCCGCTGCAAATCCCAGTTGAAACCATCATGTTTTTGACAACCTGGATGCAATAGATTAGAGAATCTTTCTCTAATCTTGACATTCTCATTAAGCACAAGGTAGCTGACTTGAGACTGGAGCACACAATGATAGCCCACAGACTGTAGACCACTCCTTTCTGCCTAGCAAACCCCTGCCATAACCGCAGATGAGCATAAATTATTGCAACTATTAGCGTTAGAATTAGGAACCCAACACATCACAGATATTCCCTTGTCCCATCCATCCATACCAGCAACCTCTCTGCTTTCAAATGCATCGCTTCCAATCCATGTATCTAATGCCCCTGTCCCACTTAGGAAACCTGAACCGAAACCTCTGGAGACTTTGCGCCCCACCCAAGGTTTCCGTGCGGTTCCCGGAGGTTGCAGGTGGTTGCCGGAGGTTGCAGGTAGTGGAAGCAGGTAGGGAGACTGACAAAAACCTCCGGGAACTTCCGGGAACCGCACGGAAACCTTGGGTGGGGCGCAAGGTCTCCAGAGGTTTCCGTTCAGGTTTCCTAAGTGGGACAGGGGCATAAGTCTCAATTATTGAGATTTGGCTACAGGTTTCTATCGACAAAACAGATTAAAAACTTTGGCCGGAGGACAAATGCTGATACAACACCATCCACACCCAATCTGAGTACCTGCCCAGCAGGTTCTCTCTCTCTGCAATTCATCTAAATTCAAAACATGAAAACAATTGACTTTAAACTCAATGTCTCAAAAATAAATGTGCAAAGAGTATAATGGCAGCAACCCTGCAACAATATAAATAAATAATGATAATAATAATAATAATCAATATTTATTAATCCCCTTATTCAGGGGAATTGCAGATGTCCTTGCATCTTCCTTCATTCCTTCATTCAGTTTAGTTGACATAAACACAATGAATATAAAACTCCTGCTAATTGGGGCACAGAGAGGGAATTGGGAAAGTAGAGAGAACCTGGAGAGGAGAAAGTATTGTTCATGCAGATTATTGATGTTGCAGAGAACATTAGGAGAGAGACTAGAGAACAGAGAAAATGGGGAACTGGTAAGAGTGTGGGGTTACAGAAACCAATCAGGATTGGAGAGCTTAAGATAGGTTGATTGTCAAGAGATCAACAAACAGAGGATTCTGACCATGGGGAGGACTGACAGCTGGAGGGAGCTTGGCACAGGAAGGTTTTGAGAACACCTGGAGCTCTAGCAGTAGAATGGATTGATGAAGTAGAGAGAACAGGGATGGGAGTAATGTTTGAGTTAGCAAAGATTTTGTGTTGGAAAAGGGATTAGTTGACAGGAGGGAAAGAATTAAAGAGTGCAAGATAGACCATGGGTGGATTGGGGGCATATTGGAAGCCAGAGGTGGAGTGGTCACAAGTAAGAACTTTGCAACTGAGAAGGGAAACAAACAATGCTGGAAAGACTCAGCAGGTCAGTTAGCATTTATGTGGAGGAAAATAAATAACTTATCAGACCGATGGTTTTTCAAAAGGTTGCTTATCGGAGAACAAGCACAACATGACCTCAATCTTTAAGTCTGCCTACATTACCACTGTCATCGGTTGGATCATTAGACTCAACCCAGGAAAGAGATTGAGAACGTTATGTCATGTTGTCAGAGGAACAAGCTAATACTGAATGGCAACATGGTGAAAGCGTTAGTCGTTGATCGAACGATGCAAGAGTGTGAACACAACCCCAGCCTCATTAATGGAGTTAAAGTATAGATAGTCGACAGTTTTATGTACCTTGGCATGGATATCAACAGCAACAGACTTCTTCTACAATCTCTTCCCGGAAATGCTACCATGTACTCTTATTCTTAGCTAATTTGGTTATTCCATTATTGCACTTTAGTTTTTTTTGTGTTAGTTCAGGTTGCATTACCATCTCTGCACCATGTATTGCATTCATCATTGAAATTATTATCACATCTATCAATATTGTGTGCACTGTTTACCCTGTGAGCTTAGGTGAACTAGGAATTTAATTGCACCCTGTTGTATATAACAATAAAATTATCTGATTCTGGATCTGTTTCTGAACCTACATGGAGGTGGATGGAGGCCCAGGATAGATTGTGTACCTATGTTAATTTTATTTTATGATAATTAGTTCAGAGATACAACATGGAAACAGGCGCTTTGGTCCACTGAGACTACGCCGACCAGCGATCACCCACACACTAGTTCTGCCCAACACACGAGGGACAATTTACAGAAGCCAATTAACCTACAAACCTGCATGTCTTTAGAATACGGGGGGAAACCGGAGCAACCAGAGAAAACCCACACGGGCACAGGGAGAACATGCAAACTCCATACTGACAGCACCCGTAGTCAGGGTCAAACCTGAGTCTATGGTGCTGGTAGGCAGCAACTCTACCACTGTGCAATGTGCCACCCCACTAGAAAATTACTAGCAAAAGCCAACATTTATTGGAGGCACAAGAGACTGCAGATGCTGTAATTTTGAGGGGATGCTGCCTGACCCGTTGACATCGTCCAGCAGCTTGTTTATTGCTAACATCTATTGCCTTAAAGCACCACTACATAAAAGCACCTTCTCAAAATGCAATAGACTCTCTGCTGATGTTGTCGGGAAGGGAATTCCAAAATGTAGAACCAAAGACAGGAAAGGAATAGTGATATATTTTCCAAGGCAGAATATTGCGTTAAATCTAATTGTTTAAGGGATGCAATGCAGCAGTGTACTGTCCTGGATATAGTCAATACAAACGCCAGTGATGGGCAACACAACTCAACCACTGGTTGAAATGACAAGGCATCAACCAGCAGCGCAATACGTAGGAATGTTAGATAAGTGAATTGCATACAATTATCAATTAAACCAGGAAACACCAGAACTTCCTTCCCCCGGTCATCTTTCTGTAAGTGATAAACGTTGAGCACAGTGGAACCAACATGTGCAAATTCAGATAGGGAGCAAGAGAATGTACAGTACAGTGTCCTAGTACACCTCATATATCAGGGGTTACTTTGAGGAACTCTCACAGTGATCAAGTAGGCCATTTTGTTGCTCTGTTTGGTTATTCTGCCATTTTACACTGCACCAACTCCGTTAAACATTAACATTTATTGTATTGATGCTACTTGATGGAAGATCCTTGTGGGTATCTCTTGGACCTGCTGCTATTTTCTGCACTGACCCACAGGAATAATAGCATCCCCCTGCAGTTTAATGTCATGCCCAAGAGATATCTTAACAATGCATTATACAGGAACATACTAAAGTAGAAAATTCATGGCAAATTAAATTGCAGTGTTTTCGGGATTTTTTCCGGGTGACATATTTTGCCTTGGGGAAGGATTCCCAACCAGCTGCTCTCAGAGGTTTCAATGGAGAGGATTGATATGGAGCCATTGTATTGAGCAGATTATCAGCAAATCATCAGCGCACACCAGGGACTACAAAATCCTGGCCATAGTGTCTGTTGGGCGACTCCTGTGCCCGAGTTATTCCATTGGGAATCTGTCTAATACGTAATCTTTGTTGGTTGGGTGGGTAGAGCAGTAGGTTTGAAGACTGGATAAATCATAAGGCAAAAAAAGGCATCTTGCGTGAATGGTGCAGTCAATTCCTCATTAATTAGAGGAAACCCCATCACATATTTGGAGCGGCACAGTGGTAAGCGGTATAGTTGCTGCCTCATAGCGCCAGAGACCTGGGTTCAATCCTGACTGTCTGTATGGAGTTTGTACGTTCTCTCTGTGACAGCGTGGGTTTTTTTCCGGTTTCATCCCACATTCCATAGACGTGCAGGTTTGTAGGGTTAATTGGCTTCTGCAAATTTTCCTGAGTGTGTAGGATAGAACTAATGTACAGTTGATTGCCGGTGGGCCGAAGGGCCTGTTTCTACACTGAATCTCTAAACTAACACGACAACCTTACTCCTCGTTCTTTTGTCCATTTTCATTTGCCCTCCATGCTTACCCTTTTCCTCAACCCCTACTCTGAAACTATGACCTACCAACCCGCATGTTTGTGAATGTGGGAGGAATCCAGAGAACCACAGGGAAGTTCAGGTGGTTACAGGGGCAATGTACAACTCCACATAGATAGCATCTGAGATCGGGTTTGAAGTGGGTTGCTGGAGCTGTGAGACATCAGCTAAACTAATTGTAGAATGGGTGTCTTAAGGAAACTGTGGCCAGAGTGCGAGAAACATAAAATGAAAGAATCCCAGAGCTTTGAGCTAAGGCCAGAGGAAGACAGGATAACACTAATTAACCACAGAACACTATTGACTCTACACTCACCCATATGTTCAACTGCAGAAGCAGAGCAAAAGATAAACTGCAAAGGAATGTCAAACCTTTCGCAGGGATCTGCAGTTTCTCACCAGTGAAACTGCATGTTGAACACAAAGAGATCAGTTTATGGGAGGAGTAGAACAATTATTGGGAGGGGGAAGTATGTAGAGTGTCTGAAACATTGTACTGTATGGTCTTAATGTGAAGGAACCTTTAGTTTCACAGTATCTGTTTCAAACCCCCAACATTATCAATGTTCACAGACTGGTGTCCCAGCAATCTCTCAGTAAGATTGTGCCGCTGAATGAAGGGATCCAGGAAATCTCAGTGAGAACAGTGTCACTGGCTTAAGGGACCATGCGATTCTCAATAACAACACCCAGTGGCACTGATTTGTGGGCAGCAGGGATCTCAGTAACAATACGTAGTATCACTGATGTAAATGAGTCTGGATCTCAGTAACAATACCCAGTGCTACTGATTTGTGGGCAGCAGGGATCTCAGTAACAATACGTAGTATCACTGATGTAAGGGAGTCTGGATCCCAGTAACAATATCCAGTGTTACTGATTTATGGGGACCAGGGGTCTCAGTAACAATACCCAGTGTCACTGATTTAAGGGAGCCTGGATCGCAATAATAACACCCAGTGTGTCTGATTTAAGGGGACCTGTAATCTCAGTAACAACACCGAGTGTCACTAAGGGACTTGGGATTCTCACCAACAACACCCGGTGTTGCCAACTTAAAGGTGCCTGTGGTTTTCAGTAACAGAGGGTGTCACTGATTTAAGGGTGCCTGAGATTCATAGTAACAGCTTCCAATGTCACTGCATGAGTTTGAATCATAAACGGATGACATGAACTGTCAGAGTAGCTGCAATCAAATAGAATAAATAGTGTTTTCATTCCCACTGGATGAGTCACTGGGGTCGTTTTGGCAGAGAGCACCAGTGAAGCCTTTTCCACCGAACCCCCCCCCCCCCCCACCCCACCTTCTCTCCCTCCAGCCCACCTTTCTCCTGCCAAGTTCAGCTACATTGTGAGCACCTTCCCCTTCCTTCTGTCCTGCCGCTGTGCCCTGCCCCCCTGTGTCACTGTACCTTCAACCGTGTGCGCTGACATCTTTCCGATCCACTCCGGGGAGAGAGGAGTCGCTCCACCAATCGCTTCTGGATGATGATGGTGTCCATGTCGGAGATCAGATTTCAACTGGCCCGCAGGGTGACCTCCCCCCACTCCACCCCCCACCCCCCCACCAGCTGCAGACTCCGCCGAAACACTCCTGCACTAATTGTAAATGAACTGTACCAGGGAAAGGCTGGACTAAGGGAAAAAAATGACCTGGAATTTCCTGTTTTATGCGTTCATCTAGAGCGGGGGTGGGGTTACAACCACAGACTTCATCCAAACAGACTTCCTCAAAATCTGTGCTCCAAAGCTTTTGAAATGTGGCACAGTGACGGAATGTGGTATCCCAGCACTTATTTTTAAGTCTCCCTCATTAATCAAAAAAAAAACTCAGGAGAAAAATGACTACCAACAATCACAATCGAGTCTCAGTGGCAGGAAATGTTTCAACAGAAAACCGACTGATTGTGGAGCAAGAGAATCTCCACAAACTCTCCCCTCCCCTTTAGCCTGACCTTTTCCAGCTGCAGTACATCCCGGTAAGGTCCGATCCAGCCGGGTGATTAACCCATTCAAACATCCCAGCCCTGCACTGTGAGATTAACTCAAGTCAGCAGCAGCTTATCAAAATCGCCAAGCCGCCATGGCGGAAACGTGTGTTAATGTTAACCCTTTCACCACAAATCTGTCTGTTTACAATTAGATATTGCCACAGAATGGGAGAGGAGGGTCGAAATTAAAACTTTCATCAGCTTTCACTGGAAGATTTCAATGGACCATAAAAGTACACATCTTCATTGAAGGCCATGAAATAAATATTTAAATTTATGAATTATTATTCAAAACCCCATTATTCTCAAAATTCTTTGCATAGGTGAAAGACATTGTTTGAAGGGTCAGCAATGTTGTAATCTAGGAAAACATGGTAGCCAACTCACACACTGACAACAATGCAATAATTAATAATGAAGCAGTAGCTAGAAATCATAAGCTCAATATCCAGGGCCCATTCCTTTGGGGTAGGAGTGAGAGATTTTCTAATCTTCAGTCAAAGGATTCATGATTCCTGAACCTTCAGCCCAGTTTTGTAACTGCATCAAGTTTTACTACCCCAGTGCTGGCGCCATTCATGGCAGCCTCGCCAACAGCCTGTCTTGTCTTTATCTTCTTTTGCTGCTTTGGTCTGTGTTGACTTGCATGTTTTTAGTGAACCTTTAGTTTTTGTATTATGTGGGGTGGGGGAAACCTTTTTTTATCTCTTTCCTCAATGGAGATGCGACTTTTTCAACGTATCGCCATCAACACTGCGGCGCCAACTTCGTGGAGCTGGCGGTCTCTTCGTTAGGGATCGAATGCGGGAGCTCCAACTGCTGGAGCTTCGACTGCCCTGATCGCGGGAGCTTTGATCAGCGACTGCGAGTGCTTTGATCGTCCCGACTGCGGAAGGTTTGATTGTTTGATTAGCCAAGTATGTAAACATGCAAGGAACTTGATTAGCCAACAGTCATGCAAAAAAGCAACAAGATACATAACCACATAAAAAATAAACATAGACTTAAACAGAGTAAAGGAGAAAAGGACAAGTTATTTGCCTTCCATCACAGTGGGGAATGCGAGGTCGGCGATAAAAACAAGATGGATGTGCTGCCTGCACTGGTGAGGACCTGGAGAGAGTGCCGTGTGTGCAGAGATCTCAGTGTTTTGCGGGGACATGGCTCCATGAGGACATCCCGGAGTCTAGTGCGAGTGTGGACGGCTTTCTGACTGTTCAGGCGGACAGGGACTGCAGAGAGAGTGACAACGGTCGGTACAACTCTGGTCACATCACGGTGAAGGAGCATGTGTGTGGCCCGGACATTGAACTGATGGCTGTGGGTCTCTGCTTATGCTGTGGCCCTGGGGATTCTCACATGCTGTGTTGGCTGTTTAAGTCTATGTTTATTTTTTATGTGGTTATGTATCTTGTTGCCTTTTTGTATGACTGTTGGCTAATCAAGTTCCTTGTATGTTTACATACTTGGCTAATAAATTAATTACAATCGCAATTATGCTTACATGCAAAATTCACTACCAGGACAGAACACTGAAAGTGTGATTCTTAACCGGAATGATTGCATCAAGGAGTAAGACTCAAGTACATTCGGGAGTGATGGTTCGAAGATATGCGATGGCATTTTGGGCAGTATAGTTGACAATAACACATCACTTCCCAACAAGTTTAATGCAGTCCATCCTCGTTTTGAACAGAAGGCCAGCGGAATGACATGGCCGCCCCAACAACCTCAGATGCACGTGTACTTATGGTCACTGTCGCACATGTGAGATGGGCCTTCATGAGAGTGAACCCACTATCAAAGCAAAGAATAAATGTCACAGAAGGAGTAGCCCATTCAATCTCACATACCAACTTCATTAGTCAATACCATCTGACTGATGCTTTACCCCAGTGTCACTTTCCTTCACTTGTCCCATATCCCTTGACTTCTCGAATACCAAACCATTTTTTAGTCTCTGCCTGCAACATATTCAATGACTGAGCCTCCATACCGCACAGGCAGAGATTTCTAATGACTCGCCATGTTCGGGGTGAAGACATTTGTTCTCACTTCGCTTTTGAGTATACCTTAGTCCTTGTTTGGGGAGTGTGAAGAGCCATGGTTTTACATACTACAACAACCACCCCATTATATCCCATTAGAAGGGTTTACCTTACACGTAAAGACATCTAGTTGATTGGTGAGGATTGGTTAGTGCTGGACTAATCTTAGCCTCACGCAAGTCTGCATTCGCCTATTGAGGCTTGCATTTCCGGTCAGGTCCATCTTTCCTCTGCACATCCTGGGTTCTCATCTCACAACTGGCACACCAATCTTGCATCAGCTAAACAATGTCCCTGCTGCTTGGTCAGCACTCTAAATAGACTTGCCTCAGGCAGAAGCCTCCCCATTATGTTCTGTAGCGCGCTCCATGGAAATGCTGACCAGATCTCACCATCTGTATTCCATTTAACTCAAGTATACAAGAATCTCAGCACAGTGAGTCAGCGAGAAGTGACTGAAATCGAGGATAATCGCCAGCAAGAGAGGAAGGCATTGTGCATTGGAATTGATCATCATCAGGTTGGACAAGGGGATGGGGTTTCAGCAGAGTTTTAGAGGAGGGAAAAGAGAAGCCGAAAGGGTTGGAGAGGTAAAACAGAGTAAGTAGTCGAATCAATAGCTGTCAGAGGCAGTGTGAAAACTTAATGATGTTGAAGAAGCTGGAATTGGCAGCATGTAAATCTCACGGAGGATTGGCACTCAGAGAAGTGGAGGCTGTGAGAGGAGAGGTCTTGAGGAATTTAAATTCTTGGACAAGAATATGAAAACTGGATGTTCACAGATTCGTGGAGAGAAGTAGCTAAGACACATGCCATGTTGCGCCAGCCACCAATCATCGACTTACACCCCAGTCCTGCCCTGATCTAGTTCACTTTTCCAACATGTTGCAGAATCTTGGAACCTATGCATATCAGCAAATTCAGGGGTGACAGCAAAGAGGGATCGGTAAAAGTCTTGTCCCACGAGCATGCGACTCCATGCGGCAAGCGCGACCTAAAGGGCCTGTCCCACGAGCATGCGACTGCATGCGGCAAGCGAGACAAAACCAGAAGCAGGGGCCGCGTGGAGGTCGAGTGAGTGACATGAAGTTCGAGCGAAGTCCACGGGAAGTTCGTGCGTGACGTACAGCGTCGAGGCGGCTGCAGGCCGTTGCCGCGTGGAATTTTTGAACACGGTCAGTTTTTTGGAGCCCCGCGCGATGTCGGGACCAGCTCCGCACAACGCCATACGGCTCCGGCGATCTAAGTGGGACCGGCCCCGTGAGGCCGTACGGCTCAAGTGACCACGTTAGGTCGCGCTTGCCACATGGAGTCGCATGCTCGTGGGACAGGCCCTTAAGTGTTAGGATATGGCACGGAAATTGTGAGTGAGCAAAATTACAAGGGGAGAATGAGAAGCAGGCCACGAGATCACTGAAGTAATCAACATTCCTTGGTATAACGGGGGTTTGAATAACAGAAAGGCTAAGGTATGTCTGGAGATGTCAGACAATATTCTCATTCTACACAGTCCCGCTCTCATGTAGAAAATTATGACCACTATTTCCATATTCCTAAATGAGACCTCAGTCTGAAAGGGGCTTAATGATGCACTTAGGGACAGAGCTTGTGGTCTCCAGTGCTGTTTAAGTTGTTGTTAGTTTGACCAGATAGCTACACATTCAGTTTTATGGCATTATACAAAAGATGGATGGCTTGTTTTTGAAGCTGGGAGACTCCAGGTGTCTGGAATCACTCCCTAAGTGTCAAAATATTTCTCTGAAACGAAATGCATTTGTTTGAAAATTAATGAAAGGCTGCACTCACAGAGTAAGACCACCGCCTTGTTTCAGGCAAGCTTTGCATTGGAAAGGTAGCCCGGATACATGGCAAACAAAATATCTCTGAAAGAAATTGAGGCGAATAGAAAAAATAAAAACACAATCCAAAAATCCATCAACTAAGTTGAACTTGGCAAAGGAGACAGGCCACTGTAACTGGAGCTATCCTGAGCACCACTGTAGCTCCAACATGAAACAATGAATTAGACTTAAGGACATCATTTTGTGTTCATTTTTTAGGATCAGATCGGCCCAGCCAAGTCTAGCATTTTATCCCCATCCCTAATATGGACTTTTTTCCACCACGCTCCTGTTTGTTCTCTAAACCTTTCCTACCCTGGAACCTTGCCCTGACTGTGGGTACCAGTCCACGGGGAGTTTACTGTTCAGTGCTTGCTATTGAAGAGTGGAGGTCAATGTTAAATAGTGGCAGACATTTATTAAAGGGGGCAACACCATTCATCCTAACCTTAACCCGACCTGGCTTGTGACTTTCTGTCAGAGAGTCACTGGGTAGAGAGCAACAAACATAACATCGACGGCTTCTCTACCTCATGGTTTTAGGCTGCATAGCCAATGGTAACAAATTCACTGCCTTCACAGTTGAGGGAACAATGCATCATTGTTGTTGTTGAATAGTCCCTATCCTGCCCTATTTTGCACGTGGAGGAGATTCCTACACACTTTTGTTTCTCTTTTCTTCCATTCCCAAGTGATCCCTTACCAAGGTCGTGTCAATGTCCCTTTTATATCACATTTTCAACTTTCTTTTGAATGGAGCAGTATAAAAATAACCCTTAAAATACAAACTTTCCTTTGAAAAGGTGTACCAATTTTATTTTAAATAATTTTGTAAGGATTTCAAAAATTTCAGTCCAAAATGTTTGGATTTTTATACAAAAAACAAATGAGTGCGCTATAGTAGATTCTTGAGATAGACATTTATCACAAATAGGGGAGACGTTAGGAAAAAGTTTGCTTATTTTGGTTTTTGAGTAATATAATCTATGTAAGATTTTAAATTGAATTAGAGTGTGTCTTACGTTAATCGAGCATTTATGCACATATAGTAAATGTTTATCCCAGCTCTCTTTTGAAATTTTTATAGCTAGTTCTTGTTCCCAGTCTCTTCTAATTCCGTCGGTTGATGGTATTTCGATATTTAGAATGATGTTATGCAAGTATGATATTAAATTAGCTGATTCGGCCTTTGTCTTCGTTGCTTCGTCTGAAGAAGGGTTTCGGCCCGAAACGTTGCCTATCTCCTTCGCTCCATAGATGCTGTTGCACCTGCTGAGTTTCTCCAGCATTTTTGTGTACCTTCGATTTTCCAGCATCTGCAGTTCCTTCTTAAAAAACAATCTTTACTTGTGTAGCGGAATCTGCTGATTCCATGGTCCAATCCCAATCTAAAATCACCCCAATGCCTGAGCCACAATGTTAGAGGCTTCAAGTATGCCGCACCTCCATAGAAAGGTACCAAATTCATCTTTCCACCTTAACCAAACATCAAACTGGCTGCTTCACCCTAATTTGATGGCAAATTAGCTGTTCCATCTTAATGAGTTGTGAAAATAGCCGTTCCACCTTAACTAGACAACAAACCAACTTTTGCACCTGACAAAGACACGAACTGGCTATTCCACTTTGAACAAGCTCCAAATATTTAAGTGACTTCAAGCTGGTTTACACTTCACTTCCAAACCAGCTGTGATATCTCATCCACAGCACAAGCTATTTCACAGGGATAGTTCCCAGAGGTTAAGTACCATAACCTCAACCAGCCAATGCCCCCCAAAGAGTCATCAATCCTTAAAACTCATTCATTACGATCGAACAGATCTACCAGTGGGCCAACAGTATTAGGAACGAGTGCTGCCACTGGGACAATAAGTTCATTGGTGGATGCACTTTAGTTTAAGAGACACAAAGAGATGCAGGAGACTCACAGAACCACTGGAAACTCCATAATAAGCATCTATTTTTACCAGTTAGGTGAAATGTTTCTTGTCCAGAGATTTTCAGTGATAGCGCCTTTTGGAAGGACTAAGCATTCTCTCACATTTGACGAAAATCATAAGATCATGACTAATTGGAACAGAATTCAGGCCATTAGGCCCATCAAGTCTACACCAACCTCATCTACTGCATCCGCTGCTCTAGATGTCAGCTGATTTACATCGGGGAGACTAAGCGGAGGTTGGGCGATCGTTTCGCCTAACATCTCCGCTCAGTCCGCAATAACCTACCTGAACTCCCGGTGGCTCAGCACTTCAACTCCCCCTCCCATTCCCAATCCGACCTCTCTGTCCTGGGTCTCCTCCATTGCCAGAGTGAGCAACACCAGAAATTGGAGGAACAGCACCTCATATTCCGCCTGGGTTGTTTGCGTCCCAATGGCATGAACATTGAATTCTCCCAGTTTTGCTAGCCCTTGCTTGTCTCCTCCCCTTCCTAAACCCTCGAGCTGTCTCCTCCCATCCCCCCGCCCTCGGGCTCCTCCTCCTCCCTTTTTCCTTCCTTCTCCCCCCCCCCACCCCTATCAGTCTGAAGAAGGGTTTCGGCCCGAAACGTTGCCTATTTATTTCGCTCCATAGATGCTGCTGCACCCGCTGAGTTTCTCCAGCATTTTTGTGTACCTACACCATTCATTCATGGCTGATCTATCTCTCCCTCCGAATCCCGTTTTCCTGCCTTCTCACCATAACCCCTGACACCAGTACTAATCAAGAAAACTAATCAGGATAAAGCTAGTGAAGCTTCATCTGCGGAGTTCGCTTTCAATTTTGCTCTACGCTTGAGAGGCTCAGCAATCGTTTATGCCCCTGTCCCACTTAGGAAACCTGAACGGAAACCTCTGGAGACTTTGCGCCCCACCCAAGGTTTCCGTGCGGTTCCCGGAGGTTTTTGTCAGTCTCCCTACCTGCTTCCACTACCTGCAACCTCCGGCAACCACCTGCAACCTCCAGGAACCGCACGGAAACCTTGGGGTGGGGCGCAAAGTCTCCAGAGGTTTCCGTTCAGGTTTCCTAAGTGGGACAGGGGCATAACTCATCCATGCCTGATTCAAAAGATTTACCATTTGTTAATCTGGTATAAGTCTGTCATTTGGATTGGGCCACCCATTGGCAGAGGTGGTAGTTTTCCAAAAGGGATAGTTCATTTCGAATGCCCTTGCTATATCCATATTTTGCTGGTGGCGACGGGCAACACAGTAAAGTGCGATCAAATTGTTAACATCAAAGTGTATTTTAATCAATAGTTGTGAAAAATTAAATCCCCAAAACAGTGTAAGGAGACCAAACGAGTGGCGTTGAAGATAAATCATATCATGCCCATTGGGCATTCGGGAGTGAAATTATCTCAAGCATTTAATTTCAGCATCACTCTGAAAATCAATGGTATTGCCAATCGACAATTGTAGTACAGATAACATAGAAATAGAACAATACGGCACAGGAACAGGCCCAATGGCCCACAATGACTGTGGCGGATGTGATGCCAAGATACATTAATTTCAGCTGCCTGCACATGATTCATTTTCTTCAATTCCCTGCATATCAGTGCCTACCTAAAAGCCTCTTAAAAGCCTCTCTTGTATCTACTTCTACCACCACCCCCGGCAGCCATTCCAGGCACCCACTACTCTCTGTCTAATAAAATTTTATTTATTTATTTATTTATTTAACCAGGAGAAGTCTCATTGAGATTAAAAATCTCTTTTACAAGAGAGTCCTGGCCAAGACAGGCAGCAGCACAGTTCCACAGTTACAGACAATAATTTAAAAAAAACAACAGAGAACATATCATAAAATTGCCCTACATATCTCCTTTAAACTTTACCCCATTTACCTAAAAGCTATGTCCCCTAGTCTTTGACATTTTCACTCTTGGATAAAGATTCTGGCTGCTTAACCCTATATATGCCTCCCACGACAATACAGTGTCCTGGGCCTGAAGCATTAACTGTGTTCCTTTTTGCAGATGCTGCCTTGCCTAATGAATATCTTCTGTATTTCTTCAGAGTTTTTCTTTCAGATTTCCAGCATCCGCAGTTGTTCGATTTCCTTTATTTGCAGTACACACCTGGTTCTCTTCAATTATTAGTGCTAATATTTTTTTACATAAAACTGCATTCACAAACTGACAAGCAGCCAAAATAAGATTGAATTGAAGACTTTATGATAAAGGAATTAATTGTTCATTCACACTGCGGTGTGAAAGTCCAAGCCTCTCATTGCTGGTGACGTTTTCTTCCATCAGCCTATCTGAACAGGAGAGAGTTCACCTCCTAGGCTGGGCCCTGATCCTAGGCAGACTGCAACTTGGAAGCTTTGTCGGGCATCCTGTTACTATAAATACAGATTATTCAGCTTCTTTGTGTAGGGCCCCTGTGTACCACTTCTGAATGAGACTTTGCCACTGCCAAACTCATGGGGCTGGAGCCAAAGAAAACATTGCCAGCTGTGAGTTCAGCGGGGAAGAGGGGGAGAAGAAAATGAGAGTGAGCAAGAGCTGTGAAAGCAAGAAGCACACGGAGAAATAGGAGAAGAAGAAAGAGGCAAAAGAAGAGCAAGGCAAAAGGTATGTGGAGAAGCAAAAGGACAATAAAGACAATGAGAGGCATAAGAGAAAAGGTCAACTAGAAAGCACAGCATTAATCATGCAGTGAGTCATACAGCCCAGAAACAGGCGTGGAGACACAAGAGACTGCAGATGCTGGAATCATGAGTAAAAAACGAACTACTCTATGGATCAGGAAGCACTGGGTGAGGGTCAGGTCCCAATCTGAAACACTGACTATTCCTATGCCTCCATAGATGCTGCTTGACCCGCTGAGTTCTTCCAGCAATTTGTTTTTAATCAAGATTCCAACATTTGCAGTCTCTTGTGTTTCCAAGCCTCTTTCTGTGATGTATTTTGACTGTATGACTATTGTCACATTAACTATTTCCACATTAAAGATATGGCTTCATATAATAGCTAGGCCACTGTTGTGTTGAAGGATACCTTGTGGAAGCAGTGTTGCTTGGCGATAAAAATCATTTTAAACAGGTCAGAGACTGAAAAGATTTGGCCACTCAAAATTGGGCATCCATGAAGTGTTGTGCATCAGCAGCTGCAGCAAAAATCTACACGATCATAACTCAACCTCAAGTCCCAGTTAATTCCCCATCCGACCATTACTATCAAGGTAGGAGGCCTAGTCTGATTCAACATTGAGGGGATTGAGTGTAGAAATGAGGAAGATAGTGGTGAAGCTGCACATGGAGCATTGTGTTCAGTTTTGATCACCCTGCAAAAGGAAAGATGCCATTGAGCTAGAAATAGAGCTGAGAAGATTTATGAAAATGGAAGAGGACAGGGTTCTTGGAGCAATGAAGGGTGTTTGGGGTTTGGGGAGGGAGGTAAGACCAAAGCCACGAGAACAAGGCGGGATATAATGAGAATTTTAAATCAAGGCATTCCTGGCCCAGAAGAAGCACGTTAGTTGTTGCTGTTGTTGTGTTTTCGCTTCAAGGGAAATGTATTCAGCCAGTGTTGCAATGTGTCGTGAACTGGTGCCAATTTAGAACCAATTCGGCCTTATCAGTACATAACAAGTCTGAAGAAGGGATTCGGCCCGAAACGTTGCCTATTTCCTTCGCTCCATAGATGCTGCTGCACCCGCTGAGTTTCTCCAGCATTTTTGTGTACCTTCGATTTTCCAGCATCTGCAGTTCCTTCTTAAACACCTAAATACATAACAAGGTAGATATGACCCCAGTCTCTCTGAACAACCTGTCAAATCCAGTGTTCCTATCAATAATTAGCATTTCGGGTCTTCAAAACAACGGTTAATTTTCTGTTAGCAAAAACCAATTTAAACCTCGTCTGTCTACAACAACACATTATTAGGTTAACGGGACAATGTTCCAGCTCATCCCAGAACAAGGATTGAATCAGGGTGCATTGTCCAGTCGTTTCCACAAGAGGAGGCCACAGGATAATAGACCCTTTGATACACCCCTTCACAACATCCACTTCCTTCCCTGCTGTTCTGCATCTCCTGAGTAGCACCAAGTTTCCATGTTAATGGCTGCCACAAGGAGACCCCATTTGTTAGATTCATCTTCCTCATTCTTCAACTAAAATGTTCCATGCACCAGCCTGCCTGATGATCACCAAATTGATTTTGTTACCCTGTTATAGGAAATGTTCACAAAATGCTGGCAGGCAGCATTCTGATCAACCTCTTCTGCATCCTCCCCAAAGAGACTTAAATAAGGCACAGCAAATACAAAAGAGTATCAAAGTCAAGGTATGTATAATGGTTCAACTTTCACGACAAAAAGAGAGAATAACATTGTTGCAGGACCCCAGCATCTTTTATGAGGGTGATAAAATTTAGGACCCAGTAAGAGGTTGTGTTTCAGCAGAAACTCAGCGGGTGCAGCAGCATCTATGGAGCGAAGGAAATAGGCAACGTTTCGGGCCGAAACCCTTCTTCAACATGGATCATTTGCCATGAGTATCTGAATAAACCAATTATTTTTAGCTGGAGCAGCAAGTCACTACTTTTCCAAGGAAAAAGGAAATCATTCAATCCATTCAGAAGAAATTATATCTTATCATATTGTAGACCACAGTATAATAATTTCCTGGGTGCCACAACTGATGAATGTTTGAGACAGAGTAACACGATTAGCACAGAGACACAAGAGACTGCGAATGCTGGACTGTGGAGGACCTCAGAGGGCCAGGTAGCATCCGTGGGAAGTAGACTTTGCCTATTTATTCCTCTCCACAGATGCTGCCGGACCCACTAAATTGCCCCAGCAATTCATTATTTCAACATGATTATTATGTTGTCTTTGATGCTTCATGAGTGATTTCATGATGCTTCATGAGGGGTCACAGCTTAAAGATAGGGGTCACAGCTTAAGGATAGGGGTCACAGCTTAAGGATAAGGGGGAAATCCTTTAAAACCGAGATGAGAAAAACTTTTTTCACACAGAGAGTGGTGAATCTCTGGAACTCTCTGCCACAGAGGGTAGTTGAGGCCAGTTCATTGGCTATATTTAAGAGGGAGTTAGATGTGGCCCTTGTGGCTAAGGGGATCAGAGGGTATGGAGAGAAGGCAGGTACGGGATACTGAGTTGGATGATCAGCCATGGTCATAATGAATGGCGGTGCAGGCTCGAAGGGCCGAATGGCCTACTCCTGCACCTAATTTCTATGTTTCTATGTTTCTATGACTTTAGCAGCTTCAAAAGATGTCTTTGGCCACAAGGTGGTGCCTGTCACCATTATCCCAGGATAGACACAAAAAGCTGGAGTAACTCAGCAGGACAGGCAGCATCTCTGGAGAGAAGTAAAGGGTGGCGTTTCGGGTCGAGACCCTTCTTCAGATCTGAAGTTACTCCAGCTTTTTGTGTCTATCTTCGGTTTAAACCAGCATCTGCAGTTCCTTCTTACCATTATCCCAGTGATGTTCTTCTGGGAATGGTACTGGGAAGCACATCTCTGGATTCTGTATGCAGGAATGAGATATAACACAAGGATTGACATACTCATAGTAATTTTATGCTTGAGTCGAGTGCTGCCAGATTCACAGGGAGATGCAGCTTCTCATCCCTATTCATATTAAAAAGGATTGGATGGGAAGAGATCTTGATTGGAAAATAATAATCTAAATATATGTCCTCCGTCAAACCATCTGGAAGGCATCTGCTCCTATTTTCCTCAAATATACCTGAAATCCTATTTGCAGATGTCTTGAAGAATATATTCATCAGATTCATTCTTTATAACTACCAGAGGCAAAATAAATCTTGAAAAAAGACAAATGTAGAAACAAATAAATCTATATGCACCATTTGCCCCATTGGGTCTGCTCTTCCATTCAACACAGTTTAGGCAGCATTCACTTCAATGCTTTGTTCTCTTCTACTCCTCGTATCGCTTTTGGATTAAGAAACATATCTCGATACTTCTCGAATATATTTTATAGCTTGGAATTCTGTGGTAGAGAACTGTACAGGGTTGTCCCCCTCTGGGTGAAATCTCTCCTGACCTCAGTTCGAAATGGCTTACTGCATTTCCTCAGGCTGTGATTCCTAGTTCTGGGTCCCGAGCCCTCAGGGACATCCTCCCTATCTCTATCTTTCTGGTCTTGTTGGAAATTTTGAGCTTTCTATGATGCACCCTCTCATTCGTCTAAACTCCAGTGAACACAGGCCTGACCAACCCAACATCTCCGCACACCTCAGTCCTGCCATCCCAGGACACAGTGCAGCAAACCTTTGTTGTACTTCCCCCTTGGCAAAAACATATTTTCTTCGAAAAAAATATAAAAAATGCACACAAAGTTCGCACCAAGGCCTTGTAATCCTTGTTCCCGCTTTCAAATCCTCTTGCAATGAAGGGCAATATACCATTTTCATTCCCAACTGCTTGCTGCACCTGAACATTTGCTTTCAGTGACTTGTGCACAAAGACACCCAGGTTTCAGTACTCTTTCTCGTTTCTTAATCTATTGGCATTTAAATAATAATGTATTTCTAGCCTTAGGACCAAAAGCTCACATTTATCCATATTAACAATCAGAGAGACCCAATCCACTTTGACTCTAGGCATCCTACACACTCCCTGTTCGTTCGTTCCCAGATACCTAGGACATTTCTTCACCTCAAGAGAGGCTAGGCAAGTTGTGAATGTATTCTTCGGAAATTAGAAGAATGGGAGATAAATCTTATTGAAACATTTAAAATCCAAAGGAAGCATGGCAGGATAGATGTCGATATTTTCACAATTGGGAGAATTTTGATCAAGGGGACATAGTTCAAGGTAAGGGACCAATCATTTAGTTTGGTTTAGAGAAACAAACTCTTGAGCTGACCGAGTGATCATCGATCATCAGTTCATACTAGTTATATGTTCAGACGGGTTCTATGTGGAGGCTAGCTCATTAGAAACCTTTAAAATTGAAGTAGATACATTTTTGATAGATTGTCCAAATGAGGGCTATGGGAAACGGACATGGAAGAGGAAACAGGACCTGAGGTAGATCGGCTGAGATTGTATTGAGTAGCCATCAGAGTTGAGGGGCCAGGTGGCATAGATTGTGTTTTTATATTCTTGTGTTGTTATTTACTTGTCACTTTCAGAGTTATCCAATTTGGACAATGTAGACCAGAATCTCTCTGATGTATGTTCCCAACTCCCAGATACACTTGTTCTTGAAGAACCTCCAACTGCCTTCTCCAACAGACTAATACCTCAATTTCTAAGTATTAATTTACACAAATTTGCACCATAACACTACCGATTCTTTTGAGTGCATGTCTTCAATTGTGCCATGACATACAATAGCTTTTTTTCTTAAGCAGGGCTTGAGATCAAGGATAACTTGCTCCCACTCCCATTATATGGGTTCTGTGTTGGATAATGGGGCCAATATGTCCACTCATTCTTGCACAGATTTGGCAGTAATGCCCCTGTCCCACTTAGGAAACCTGAACGGAAACCTCTGGAGACTTTGCGCCCCACCCAAGGTTTCCGTGCGGTTCCCGGAGGTTGCAGGTGGTTGCCGGAGGTTGCAGGTAGTGGAAGCAGGTAGGGAGACTGACAAAAACCTCCGGGAACCTCTGGGAACCACATGGAAATCTTGGGTGGGGCGCAAAGTCTCCAGAGGTTTCTGTTCAGGTTTCTAAGTGGGACAGGGGCATAAGTACCTAAAGGGGCAGGAAAATTGGTAGTTTGTGATGTGGTGCATGCCTTCCACTGCTTATGAAGGGCTTGTGTGTTCCTGATTGTTTCATGGTTCACACTGCCATGAAGGCAATGGAGGTCATGATGGTGAATGGGATATCAATCAAGGGAGCAACTGCTAACCAAATGGTGTCACGTTGCTTCACAGTTGTTGAAGATGCATTGATCCAGAAAGCGGAGGGTGTTCCATCACACTACTGACATGCCTTCTGGATGATAGAATGGAGCAGGTATGTTAAGAATTGAATCACTTGCCACAGGATAGCCAACTTGTCATCAGATCTAATAGCCACAGTATTTTAGTCACTGATTCCGTTCAATTTCTGGTTAATGATGACCCCTGGGATAATGATGGTGGGGTCTTGGCAGTAGTAGCCTTTGAAATGGTAGATAGTCAGACCGTATCATGTATAAGATGGTCATAGCCTCCCAATTTTGTGCATATGGATTTTGCTTGCCACCTACAAGTCAATTAATAATTGTGCTCTTAGCATATTTAAGAAGGACTGCAAGGACAAACCTCAGAACTACAAGCCAATGAACCAAACATCAGTGGTGGGAATGTTACTGTAAGGGATTGTGAGACAGGATCTGTCTGCATTTGGAAAGGTAAGATTGATTAGAGATCGGCATCATGGCTTTTTGTGAGGGATATTATATCTCGTGAATTTGTTTAAGATTTTTGAAGAGATGACCAAGTGGGCTGACAAGGGCAGGACGATGGAAGCTGTCCACACGGACACAGCAAGGCCTTTGACATGGGCCAGCTTGGAATCCAGGGTGAGCTAGTCAATGGGGTAACAAACTGACAGGGTGGAATGTTTCAGAAGGGTTTAATAGAGGGCTGTTCATCAGATATCTGGCCAATGACCAGTGGTGTGCCATAGGCATTGGTGTTGGGTCCCCTGTGGCTGTCGTATATATTAACAAGTTGGAAGACAGAAGGTGGCATGTTTGGTGGGTAAATGGAACAAGCTGCCAGTGGGGCCAGCTGAGGCAGGACCTACAGTATAATAGCATTTAAAAGACATTTGGACGGATACATGGATAGGAAAGGTTTGGAGAAATATCAGCCGAATGGAAGCAAATGGGGGTCTTGGTCAGCATGGATGAATTGGGCCAAAGAGCCTATTTCCGTGCTGCAAGACTTTATAAGTCAATGACAATGTCATCAGGATATTTATGGATCGGGACACAGAGGAAGAATGCTGTTCAATCTTCCATGTGCAGTCATATGCGCAGAAACAAGATGAGGAGAGAATTCGGAAGGCTGGTTAGAGGTTGCAGGAAGGAAGTAAGCAAAGGGACTTCAGTCTTCATCCACCAAAACTAGGCTCATCCAGACTCTCTCCATGTGAGTAATTGAAGCAACATATGAAAACAATAATGCGGACCAGTGGGACCCTGGAACTACTCTACAAGTCGAGTTGAATCAACATTAGTCTCTGCTGCAGGTCATTCACTGTGACCTTCAGTAGCAGCCTGACAACATTTATCATTCAGGTTCACCAATAAACCCTGTAAAAGACTGTAATTTTCTGATCAGGTAAGTAACCTGATTTACTGAATTCAATTTTACTGACTTAATTTGTAAATACCACCCCCATCTCCCCGATCTGCTGCAGTAACTACTGCAATATATTACTTCAGAGTGTTCATCTCCAAGGAAACATCTGATGAAACGAACTGTGCAACCCAGTTAATGTCATAAAAGCGACCAAGGGTTTCACAAATTAAAGCATTCACAAATTTGACACGAGAGGAGCCAGAACACAGGTGTAAACCCTAGTCAGAAATGTAGGTTTTAACAATTGTCTAAATGGAGGGCCGAGATTAGTGAGCTTTTGAAAGGGTTCCAGTGCCTTGGAAGTTGGCATCAAAAAGCATGACTGCCAATGGTGGGACAATAACAGCCTAGGCAGACAGAACACAAGTGTATGGCTTTTTACTGCTTTTGCCTGGAAATGGTATTGAACAAAAGTAGGGGAAGAGAGATTAAAATCATTTTGACTGAGTGGTTAATGGAAGGTAAATGGTGATATCTCAGCCCCAAGTTCGATGTTCAGACACCTGCTTCTGATGCCTGCATACACCTAGTTACATCAGCCAATTAATGATGCAGGACTAGATCCCTTCTGATCTTGCAACAGGAAAGAGCAATGAAGAAAGATGGTATATTACATGACTTACCCCACCCCCATAGCACTTTACAACCAGAGAGACTTCTGAAGCATATATCAGTTCAACCAACGAGCTGTAATGGGTAGATCTTGAATTGATAAATTGAATTGTATTGTATTGTATTGTATTGTATCTTTTGTTTTTTTCTGTTGCGAGTCAGCAGGGAATCAGGCATTCGACCAACAAACCCACAGCAACCACCAAGCACACAAATTCAATTTTCTTCTCCCCACATTCCCGGCAAGTCGCGCCAGATTCTATCACTCACTTGCACACTAGGGACAATTTTCAGTGGTCCATTTATCTACCAACCCACATGTCATTTAGATGTGGGAGGAAATTGGAGGAAACCTACCTGGCAAAGGAGCTGTGAGGTAACAGTCCTACTCTCTTCCCCACCATTTTGCTCCTTGATTGGGGACAAATATTGGACAAATATTAGCCTTAAGGCTAGGAGGCCAGGAGGGTCCATTGCTCTGCTTCCATTCGTGTTGTGGACTATTTTGGTTTGATAAGAGGGTCGACAAGACCTGAGTTAAAGAGTCATCCAAAAGACGTCCTCTGACAATGCAGCAGGCCCACAGCACCGCTAAGGAGCAGTAATTTGTGTTTGTCTCAAAATATGTCTTGAACCCAAAACATGTCTAACTCAGAAAAAACTGCAGTGCCATCCAAGTCAAAGCTGGAAAATGAATTATACAGCTAGATATTTAGATGCCTCAGGTTAGACCGATATCCTCAATCTAACATACCAGATACTCCCAGAAACCACAAGCAAAATAATTTGTCTTTGCAATGGAAATGTCATTAAAATTTGTTCAATTGGTGGAATAGATGAAGGATTTTCTGTGGAAACCATTTATTGGAAAGTCTAATTGGTTCCAAAATATGAAGATATTAGAGGTTCCAGCAGTGATTCCATCCAAGTGGGCATTAAACAAGTTTGATCAGGACTTGACTCCAAGTGCCTTTTATTTTCAACCAATGTCTAAGATCAAGCGCAAAAGGGATTTTGCTTTCTATGTAAATGTTCATTGTTAAAACTGCAGCACCATGCAGGGGGGAGTGTGCAAGAGAAGTTAGTTCAAAATGGGATTGCACCTGTTTTTGTTAAATTACAGTATCATTGTGTTGAGTGGCAATGGCAAATCAATTCGCCGTAAAAGGAATTGCAAAATTGGACAAAACATGTCTGTAATGATGTTGACGTTATACATCCAGAAACGATCATTAACATTGGGTTTGTGTGGCTACAAATACAACTCAACACTGCTGCCAACAGTGTGCAGCAACCACAGATGCATACCAGGGTTGTCCATGACACCCAAACAACCATGGCACACACCATGGCTGCTAGACAGGAGAACGGGCCTGCAGGGAAGAGAGAACATGTTCCACATTTCATTCAAGGGACAGAGAAGTCTTGGGTAATGTGATGCATGTCTGGAGCTATGCCCTGTATACCAAAGAGCCAGAACATCACAAGGACCAACAAAGGGAAAGTCTGGCAGGAAATGACTCCGATAGTCTCCCGTGGGAGTGAAGATCCCTGCTCAATCGAGGA
Organism: Amblyraja radiata; assembly: GCF_010909765.2. Taxonomy (NCBI): domain Eukaryota; kingdom Metazoa; phylum Chordata; class Chondrichthyes; order Rajiformes; family Rajidae; genus Amblyraja; species Amblyraja radiata. The sequence continues at coordinate 26,771,504 of NC_045980.1, read as the reverse complement.
AGACGCAAGTCATTTTCTTGTCATCAAAGGAACTATCAGGGTAAGCTTCGCGCGCACACACACACACACACACACACACACACACACACACACACACACACACACACACACACACACACACACACACACACACACACACACACACACACACACACACACACACACACACACACACACACACACACACACACCATGCATTTCAGGTCAAATAATACAAAGTCATTAGCTTGAGAGGGATGCTTTTCAAATAAAATGTATTACTTCATAGTAAGAAGCAGGTGAGCATGAAATATTTTGACTGATTCTGTAACTGCGATGCAATTCTAGCAAGGATTTGTATGAACTCCAATGTGAGGTTAATTCTTCCCTTGAGAATCCTCTCCCATGCTCAGCCTGCTCTTATTATACTTGTACTGACAACCCTAGAAGGAGAAATACAACGAGGCTTAAGAATATGACCAAAGACACATGGTGCGATCAAGTACCTGCTCCATCTTATCCTATTTGATGCAGGGCTGAAAGTGATGCGAATGGATGAGACAGATTTAGTCAGTTGTAGGAAAAAGTCCTCTTCCTGATCACTGAGCAAAAAATCTGTGCTTTGAGCAATGTGTTCCATTGGCAGGGGTCAATGTGAGCCTGACCAAGAGTGACGGAAAGAGAGAGAGAGAGAGAAAGAGAGAGAGAAAGAGAGAGAGAAAGAGAGAGAGAAAGAGAGAGAGAAAGAGAGAGAGAAAGAGAGAGAGAAAGAGAGAGAGAAAGAGAGAGAAAGAGAGATGGAAAGGGAAAGAGAATGAGAGAGAGAGAGAGAGAGAGGGAGGGAGAGAGAGAGAGAGAGAAAGAGATAGAAAGAGAAAGAGAGAGAAATAAAGAGAGAGAAAGAGACAGAGAGAGAGAGAGAGAGAGAGAAATATTGCACAAGATGGATCTTGCACAGAATATCATGTCAGCAATTATAAACATAGAAAAATCGAAGTAGTGCTCCTTCACTGATCTTCGGATATTTGGCACAATCTCATAACTAGGAATGAGCTCTTCACTGATGAACACATCTTCGCTTTCTGACCTGAGCTCTGACTTTCCCTAAGTAGCCAGACTTGGCCCAATTGACACCTCAAGTAATGGGGTGCCATCAGTTGTAGTATAGGGGAAAGCTTGGAGTCAGAGGCTTTAGCAGTTACATTATAGAAAACAGAATGCTTCCTATTACATGCAACACCCTGTGGATTTGGAAAGTGTTTGAGCAGCCATCTGCCAGTTCCTGGGCTTCTCCATCAACTCATATGGCATTTATTTAAAAAAAACAGGAAAAGCAAGATCGTGATTTAGTGGGGTTTTTTTCTTACGGAGATTTTTCCACATTGGTCATTGTGTGAAGCTTTGACCCTCCTATTAGGTTGGAATGGGAAGAAACCTACATTACGTGAATAATGGTATCATTAAACATGCCTGATTTTGTGAATAGGTCAGGCCTACTAACATGGCTTACAACCGGAAATCTTCAATCCAATTTTACAACTGGTACAATTTCATTCAGAAGAAATTACTGCAGTTAAAATAGATTTTAGAACATATAACACTTGAAAACAGTGCTCACTTCATATCTTTATTGTCAACACATTATTCTAGCAGAAAATGTAATGATGGGAACCGCCCAGTCGAGACCAAACACACACAGCTGAAGTCAACAAGAAAGCAAAAATACACACAGACATGCACTAATGCACATATGTGTGGTGTTAGTAGTGTGGGGCGGTGTGGGGGGGGGGGGGGGAGTGGGGATTACTAAATAGGGGCAGAAGCAATCACTCACTCATTCTGTGGGGTTATAATGATGAAGCTGGTAAAGACTGCAACATCTATCCATTTGCTGTCCTGCACCGATCAAATGGGGTCTTTGAACCTTTTTATATATTTTTCTTCAATGGGTCTTCCTTGAAATAATTTAAATGTGTGTAAAAATACACCTACCAGAACCACTATTGGACGACCAGCCCTTTTAAATTTAAACTGTCACCCTTGGTACATCAACATTTCAACATGAACAATTTGTCTGGACAAATTTTCTGAATCCCTTTCGAAAAAGCAATCAGTCACTTCAAAGTCATTTCTTTTCCAAGGAAAACATGTTCAATCTTTCCACACAACTTAATTTCCCGACATCTGGAATCATCTCCTTGACTCCCTTTGTACTTATTCAAAGGTCATTTTAGGTTCATCACAATCAGAACCACATATATTCCCTCAGACAGTGCCTAATAATGTCTTGCACGCTGCATTCCTGGGGGTTTACTATCAATTCTCAAAACATGAGAGCAAACTTATGAACTCACTTGTCTCACCGCAATTCTGCTCTGAATACCCTTCCATGTTCTTGCTCCGACCAAGGTTGCTTTCCTCCCACCACGCCTGAATCTTGTTATTAATGGAAACGGTGGCATCCTTCACAACATACACACAAAAGTTCTTTCATTTACTTTCTGAAGTCGTTCTATTGCCCTTTAGAATGCAGAGTTCATTTATTTTGTCTTGGATGACAGTCATCTTTCAAACAAACACCCTTTTATTTCCTTGTGGATTATGGGATCCTTCTGTGCAGAGCAAGGCTATCTGTGCTGAGTTACCTGAGCATTCATAGGTTCAACACTGCTGCATGGATGTGAGCAGGAAGACAGAGCTGAGGTGAGAATACATTGGACCATCAGCCCAACACATTTCACTCTCTCATACTGTACATTGCGTCAAACAAGGCCCCCGTCCCCACTTGCATCCCCACACACCCCATAAAGAAATCCCCAACCCCAGCAACCATAAACACCATGTCACCCCTTACATATCCATTGAATCCTGCAATATAACACTGCCTTAAGGGCCTGTCCCACGGGCATGCGACTGCATGCGGCAAGCGCGACCAAACCGGAAGCAGGGGCCGTGCGGAGGTCGAGTGAGTGACGTGAAGTTCGAACGAAGTCCGCAGGAGGTTCACGCGTGACGTACGGCGTCGAGGCGGCTGCGGGCCGGCAGGCAGTTGCAGCGCGGAGTTTTTTAGCACGGCCAGTTTTTTAGAGCCCCGCGCGATGTCGGGACCAGCTCCGCACAACTCCATACAGCTCCGGCGATCGAAGTGGGACCGGCCCCGCGAGGCCGTGCGGCTCAAGCGACTACGTTAGGTCGCGCTCGCCGCACACACCATAGACCTTGCCCTACCAAGTCTCTGACTCACAATGGCACACAACATCACAGAAACTGCACCATCCTCTTCACCAATATTAAAACAGCGCACATACACTGAACACCCTCCCCAACTCCCACACACGATATATCACCCTTCCTAATGTACCCTGCACAAACTACCTTACACTGCATTGGCAACCCACTCTATGCACATTTCCTCTCATAAACTGTACCACACTCCACATCTCCCTCCATCAATCCACACCACTCCTGGTCTGTATCAACCATATTCTACCACCCTCAAGCCATATCAACCTACACCATGTGTTACTCTCCTACGGACATCATATCGCATACTTTATGTTCCCACGTGCTCCGTCATACTATCACACATTCCATATCACCCAATCTCTGACTACACCCAGTCCTTCATCCACATTCACAATGCATTAGACAACCTTGAATCTACTACCCCACACATACACCTCTTGCACAACACGTTCAAGAGATGCAGAACCACTGGACAGAACACATACGTATCACCTGATGGGCCAGGAATCTCAGTGTGAGAGCAGAGCGTTGGAGAAAGGATGAATCCCCTTCACTGCTTTCACCTGACAAGACTAACACTTGAGTTCAAGTTCAAGTTCAAGTTCAAGTGAGTTTAATGTAATGTGTCCCTAATAGGACAATGAAATTCTTGCTTTGCTTCAGCACACAGAACATAGTAGGCATTTACTACAAAACAGATCAATGTGTCCATATACTATAATATAAATATATACACACATGAATAAATCAAATGATAAAGTGCAAGTAACAGATAATGGGTTATTAATAATCAGAGTTTTGTCCGAGCCAGGTTTAATAGCCTGATGGCTGTGGGAAGTAGCTATTCCTGAACCTGGTTGTTGCAGTCTTCAGGCTCCTGTACCTTCTACCTGAAGGTAGCAGGGAGATGAGTGTGTGGCCAGGATGGTGTGGGTCTTTGATGATACTGCCAGCCTTTTTGAGGCAGCGACTACAATAAATCCCCTTGATGGAAGGAAGGTCCGAGCCGATGATGGACTGGGCAGTGTTTACTACTTTTTGTAATCTTTTCCTCTCCAGGGCGCTCAAATTGTCGTACCAAGCCACGATGCAACCGGTCAGCATGCTCTCTACTGTGCACCTGTAGAAGTTAGAGAGAGTCCTCCTTGACAAACCGACTCTCCGTAATCTTCTCAGGAAGTAGAGGCGCTGACGAGCTTTCTTGAGGATTGCATTAGTGTTCTCGGATCAGGAAAGACTTTTCAGGCAGCCAAGCTCAAAGACTTCAACCCATCGTCTTTAAGTGTGTTTCTGCCAATCTGTGATCACAGTTCCTTTCGTTCTCCTTTGTTGACCCCTGCTGACAAATAAACACTTCATCTGCTGCAATCGGAGCTCTCTGCTCCCTTCCCCTTTGAAAGCTGGATTTAAAGTTCCTGTGAGCCCTTTTGTTCAGGCGGCAAGTCTAAGTGTTGGGTGCGGGCTAAAGCCCTTGCAACTGCCACTGAGGCTGCTGGCCACTACTGGCGCTGGTCTCCAGTGCCAGAGGACACCACCATCAGAGCTTGGCAGCTGCCAGGGCTACCAGCAGCCAAGATTCCCCTACTGCTGATCAGCTGATCCCCACCGCTGATTGGACTGGGATAACCACAGGCTGCAATAATATTTAGAGAAGTGTGTCAATCCCAGCCAGCCGGAGTGGGGCAGACACTGGCTCTTTCTTAAGGCTGCCAAATCTTCAGTTGTCACGTGTCTGAATGTTGGTACGGAATCGTACACCACAGACGCAGGGAGGCCTTTCGCCCCATTGTGATCCTGCCAGCTCTTTGAAAGTGCTATCCACAAGGTTCACAATATTTTTCTAATTTTTTGTTAACTGGGATCCAATATCTTTTTGAAAATCGGTGAACCTGCTTTCTCTACCATTTCAGGAGGCACATTCCTGCTTTTAAAAAAAAGAGCTGTATGTTTTATAAATTTTCTTCTCTCTGCACTTTCTGCCAATGTGAGGGAGGAAAGATTTAATGGGAACCTGAGGGGTAACATTTTTACCCAAAGGGTGGTATATGGAACAAGCTGCTGGAGGAGGTAGTTGAGGCAAGTATTATCGTAAAACATTTAAGAGACATTTGGACAGGTACATTTGGATAGGTTTAGAGGGACATGGGCTAAGTGTGGGCAGGTGGGACTAGTGTAGATGGGTCATGTTGGTTGGCTTGAGCAAGGTGGGCCAAAGGGCCTGTTTCCAGGGGTGTAAATGCCCCTGTCCCACTTAGGAAACCTGAACGGAAACCTCTGGAGACTTTGCGCCCCACCCAAGGTTTCCGTGCGGTTCCCGGAGGTTTTTGTCAGTCTCCCTACCTGCTTCCACTACCTGCAACCTCTGGCAACCACCTGCAACTTCCGGGAACCGCATGGAAACCTTGGGTGGGGTGCAAAGTCTCCAGAGGTTTCCGTTCAGGTTTCCTAAGTGGGACAGGGGCATAACTCTGTGACTATGACAATCATCACTAGGCCAACATCCCCAGTATTGAGATGCTAATCACATGCAGTCAGCTCTGTGAGGCAGGTCGCTCACATGCCCCACACCAGACTCCTCAAACAGACACCATATTCGAGCTCTGTTATGGGATGAGGTTACCTGATAAACAGGAGACGAGGGTGAAGAATTTGCTCAAAGCCTCTTTATAAAAAGTATGATATCCTAACTGTCGTTTGGAAGTTCCTGGCCCATGTTCCCCAAAATGGAGAAGGAGAGCATTTCATGTCAATAATGAAGTTAGAGCAAAATTAGGCCATGTGGTCCATCAAGTCTACTCCGTCATTCAATCACGATGGATCTATCTTCTGCTCTCAACCCTCTTCTCCTGCCGCCTTCCCATAACCCCTGACACCCATACTAATTAAGAATCTATCAATCTCCACCTTAAAAATATGCATTAATTTGAGCTCTACAGCCTTCTGTTGCAATGAATTCCACAGATTCACCATCCTCTGACTAAAGAAATTCCACCTCCTCTCCTTTCTAAAGGTAGGTTCTTTTATTCTGAGGCTATGGCCTTTGGTCCTAGACTCTCCCACTAGTGGAAACATCTTCTCCACATCCACACTATCCAGGCCTTTCACTATTCGGTAAGTTTGAAGCTAACTTCAAGCTTCTGGCCGTGTAGGTTTGGGCTACCCAGTGGTGCAGGTAAGAGAGCTGTTGCTCCATAACACCAGAGCCACAGGTTCAGCCCTGACCCTGGATGTTACTTGTGTGTGTTTGCAAGTTCTGCCAGTAACCATCTGGATGTTCCTATCTTCGACTACATCGCTAAGGTGTGTGGCTTGGCAGATTAATTGGTCAGGCCCTTTGGCCCAACTTGCTCAAGCCAACCAACATGAACCATCTACACTAGTCCCACCTGCCCACACTTAGCCCATGTCCCTCTAAACCTATCTAAATTTCTAGTGTCCAGGTGAGAGGTAGAAATCACCAACCAACCTTAGCCATAACCTGCTTCTAGTAAAGGAGTGTTGCCAGTGTCGGGAACATTGACACCATCTATCCATTTAGCTAAAATACAGGAAGCCATTCAGCCCATCAAGTCAATGCCGATTCACAGAGCAATCCCATTCCCCCATTCTTTATCCCTGTAACCATTCCGTTCAGAGGCAGACCAGTCAGTCGCACAATGTAAGCAGAGGGTCCCTTTAACTAGCAAGAAAAAACGCAAATGCACAATGTGCTTATTGTTCAACGAGTGCTCTGTGCCAGTCATGTTGTTGAGCTTTGTGCTTCAATTTATGTTAGCAGCGGCATAAATGAACGTTGCTTGAATAATCACATCTTTGATTATGTGTCAGACACTGGGGAAAGGCCAGCACACCAACGTCAATCCTGCGCACAGAATCAAGTTCAATTTTGCAACGGATGCAATTTCAGTATAACGAGTAACTCTACCAAAATCAACTAGGATATATGTTATGCCTAACAAGAAAGTACAACACAGTCCAATTTCCTGGATTATATTTCAAACCCAGAGCAATAAGCACCTTGAATGAAGCAGATTGTTCAAGTTCAAGTTCAAGTGAGTTTATTGTCATGTGTCCCTGATAGGACAATGAAATTCTTGCTTTGCTTTAACACAACAGAACATAGTAGGCATTGACTACAAAACAGATCAGTGTGTCCATATACCATTAAATAAATATATACACACATGAATAAATAAACTGATGAAGTGCAAATAACAGATAATGGGCTATTAATGTTCAGAGCTTTGTCCGAGCCAAGATTAATAGCCTGATGGCTGTGGGGAAGTAGCTATTCCTGAACCTGGTTGTTGCAGTCTTCAGGCTCCTGTCACCACACTCACAGTGCCAACACCTTATTGGGTGCCACCTGCAGTTATTACACGCTGACCTTAAGTCTGAATAAACCTTTTACTCAGTCGTGTCATAGAAATGAATCTGTGCCAGGAAGTATAAATAGAATAAATAGTGAATGGAGGCACAGAGCACATGGGACATCCTGTCCTACCTGACATTCCTATTCATCTTTTCCACCCTGCTTACAACCCTCACTGCCACTTAGTTTTGTAACATCAGCAAATTTAGATATTGTATGTATGATCATAGAGGCATAGAGGCATACAGCACAGAAAGTGAAGAGGAAAAAATAGTTAAGACAAATGTGGGTCCCATGAAGACAGGAACAGGTGAATTTATTATGGGGAACAAGGAAATGGCAGGTAGACAAAAAATGCTGGAGAAACTCAGCAGGTCAGGCAGCATCTATGGAGAGAAGGAATTGGCGACGTTTCGGGTCGAGACCCTTCTTCAGTCTGAAATGGCAGCCGAACAGGTGCTTTGGATCTGTCTTCACTATGGAAGACACAAACAATCTCCCAGATGTACTAGTGGCCAGAGGACCTAGGGTGACGGAGGAACTGAAGGAAATTCACATTAGTATAATGTGGATAAATGTGTGGTTATCCACTTTGGTGGCAAAAACAGGAAAGTAGACTATTATCTGAATGGTGGCCGATTAGGAAAAGGGGAGATGCAACGAGACCTGGGTGTCATGGTACACCAGTCATTGAAAGTAGGCATGCAGGTGCAGCAAGCAGTGAAGAAAGCGAATGGTATGTTAGCATTCATAGCAAAAGGATTTGAGTATAGGAGCAGGGAGGTTCTACTGCAGTTGTACAGGGTCTTGGTGAGACCCTACCTGGAGTATTGCATACAGTTTAGGTCTCCTAATCTGAGGAAAGACATTCTTGCTGTAGAGGGTGTACAGAGAAGGTTCGCCAGACTGATTCCTGGGATGTCAGGACTTTCATATGAAGAAAGATGGATAGACTCGCCTTGTACCCGCTAGAATTTAGAAGATTGAGGGGGGATCTTATAGAAACTTACAAAATTCTTAAGGGGTTGGACAGGCTAGATGCAGAAAGATTGTTCATTATACTTTACCTGCACACCAGAAGAAGCCCGTGCTCGCGGTCTGGAGCCCTCAATGACAGTGAGTTAAGAAATTCTCCCGTGCATTTTATTCAAAGGAACGTGGCGTCATTAATACTTGGTCAAAACACAATTACATTTACTGAGGAATGTGGATCGATGTATTGATGACACATTGTATAACTACATGTTAACTACTGGCTGTTAACAAGTGCTAACCGTGGTAGTTAACAAATTGTTTTCTTCTCATGGTGCAGCGTGACTTGTAACGATTATCCATGGTCGTTTTGAAAAAAAATCCGTCGTTAATAACTCTTACTCCCTTCTAGTACAGAAATTGGACATAAACTGGAAACTGAAAAGTAGGGGAACGCCGTCCACCTGCATACCCCCCCATTTCCATCACTGGTATAGATACATAATATGGGTGGTGCCGCTGGAGCCTCATGCTGTGTTCTCACTACAGTCGCATGATGTGTGGAAGTGCTGTTTATGGTTGGAAAGGGGAGGTATTGGGGTCTTGGTCTTGAAATGGGGGGAGGCGATGCTGTGGATGTGGATGATCTTGACTCTCACTGGGCATATTATTCACTGGTGTGGGAGAGCTCAGTGTGAGGTGAACATTTCTAAAAATCACCTTTCTATTTTAGATTTCCAGTATTGGCATTGATATAGTTAGCTCACATTTCTAACATTTTTAGCTCTTTCCTTTCTTCTCATTCATCTCTCGCTATTTTCAGCTCCTACAGACAGATCAGTTGTGACCAACTAGTCTCAGTCACCACCAAAGATCATCCACCACGATCATTTGCATCATTCACATTTGCATATTCTACCCTATTACTGACAGTGCCCTTGTTCTCTCCATCTCCTTCTCTACAATACAAAACATATTTGATTTCCAACTTTTCCTCATTCTGATGGAGGGTCATTGACCTAAAATGTTAACTAATTTCCTCCCTCCGCAGATGCTACCTTATTAACTGGGTACTTCCCCATTATCTGATTTTATTTCAGTTTCCCGGAACATGCACAATAGTGTTGTCCGTAAAAAATTACATATTTCATATTTACTTATTACATTGAGTATATGCCGGCTTTTGAACAAAATCACCTTCCCACTCATTTTAGGGAACAGCTAATATAGCTGCTGCCTCCTAGCTCCAGAGCAATGGGTTCAATCTCCACCTTGCTGCTGCCTGTGTGGATTTTCACCTATCCATCAACTCAATTTGTTATCATATTTAAAAATTCAATCCAATAATTTCCCGCACTCCACCCAACACACACCAGCTGGCCTCTCACTTCAGCCTCCTATTGCACTCCAAACTAACTGTGATTCCATCCCAGTTACCACCACCTGGATAAGGGCAAGTTCAAGTTCAAGTGAGTTTATTGTCATGTGTCCCTGATAGGACAATGAAATTCTTGCTTTGCTTCAGCACACAGAACACAGTAAGCATTTACTACAAAACAGATCAGTGTGTCCATATACCATTATATAAATATATACACACATGAATAAATAAACTGATAAAGTGCAAATAACAGATAATGGGTTATTAATAATCAGAGTTTTGTCCTAGCCAGGTTTAATAGCCTGATGGCTGTGGGGAAGTAGTTTTTCCTGAACCTGGTTGTTGCAGTTTTCAGGCTCCTGTACCTTCTACCTGAAGGTAGCAGGGAGATGAGTGTGTGGCCAGGATGGTGTGGTCTCTGATGATACTGCCAGCCTTTTTGAGGCAGCGACTGCGATAAATCCCCTCGATGGAAGGAAGGTCAGAGCCGATGATTCACTTCCACAGCTGAGAACACCCAGCTTCAAACCTTCCTGCTCACGTGGAATATCATGTTAACTCAAAGGGGCCATGTGTAAATATTTCCCCCCCAAATATTCCTTGCCCCATTCTCTCCCCACGACAGTTAAATGGAAGATTCCCAGAGCAGATCACAGATTATATTGTGAAAGTGCTACAACTAAGAAATGATGGGACAAGGGTGGAGATGGCACTGAGTGCAAACCCTAGAAAAATCTCTGAGCCCAACACATTCCTTCATTGTAAACGCACAAGTGACAATCATGAACTCGAAGCAGACATTATGCAACTTGAACTAATTATTCCAAGCAACACATCAGATAGATTCCATTGACGTTAGTGAAAATGCCCAAAGCCGCTCCCAAGAACCAAACCAGAGAAATGTAGAAATTGTAACAGGGAAAATATATGCAGCTTAAATTAATTGTTTCAGCTACGTTAGTAAAAAGAATCCAAAGCAAGTACCCCTGATGTACAACCTTCTCCACACCCCCCTAGCAGGTGAAACAGGTTTGTCAGCAGCTTCGACGAGTCACCTGCTGCTTTCACCATGCAGTTTGTGTAAAATATTCTATCTTTAGACATTGACTTCTCTGCAAAAGCCTGTATCACACTTTGCTCTTTATAACCATATAACCATATAACAATTACAGCACGGAAACAGGCCATCTCGGCCCTACAAGTCCGTGCCGAACAACTTTTTTCCCTTAGTCCCACCTGCCTGCACTCATACCATAACCCTCCATTCCCTTCTCATCCATATGCCTATCCAATTTATTTTTAAATGATACCAACGAACCTGCCACCACCACTTCCACTGGAAGCTCATTCCACACCGCTACCACTCTCTGAGTAAAGAAGTTCCCCCTCATGTTACCCCTAAACTTCTGTCCCTTAATTCTGAAGTCATGTCCTCTTGTTTGAATCTTCCCTATTCTCAAAGGGAAAAGCTTGATCACATCAACTCTGTCTATCCCTCTCATCATTTTAAAGACCTCTATCAAGTCCCCCCTTAACCTTCTGCGCTCCAGAGAATAAAGACCTAACTTATTCAACCTATCTCTGTAACTTAGTTGTTGAAACCCAGGCAACATTCTAGTAAATCTCCTCTGTACTCTCTCTATTTTGTTGACATCCTTCCTATAATTGGGCGACCAAAATTGTACACCATACTCCAGATTTGGTCTCACCAATGCCTTGTACAATTTTAACATTACATCCCAGCTTCTATACTCAATGCTCTGATTTATAAAGGCTAGCATACCAAAAGCTTTCTTTACCACCCTATCTATATGAGATTCCACCTTCAAGGAACTATGCACGGTTATTCCCAGATCCCTCTGTTCAACTGTATTCTTCAATTCCCTACCATTTATCATGTACGTCCTATTTTGATTTGTCCTGCCAAGGTGTAACACCTCACATTTATCAGCATTAAACTCCATCTGCCATCTTTCAGCCCATTTTTCCAAATGGCCTAAATCACTCTGTAGACTTTGGAAATCCTCTTCATTATCCACAACACCCCCTATCTTGGTATCATCTGCATACTTACTAATCCAATTTACCACCCCTTCATCCAGATCATTGATGTACATGACAAACAACAAAGGACCCAACACAGATCCCTGAGGCACCCCACTAGTCACCTGCCTCCAACCCGACAAACAGCCATCCACCATTACCCTCTGGCTTCTCCCATTCAGCCACTGCTGAATCCATCTTGCTATTCCTGCATTTATACCCAACAGTTTAACCTTCTTAACCAACCTTCCATGAGGAACCTTGTCAAAGGCCTTACTAAAGTCCATATAGACAACATCCACTGCTTTACCCTCGTCAATTTCCCTAGTAACCTCTTCAAAACATTCAAGAAGATTAGTCAAACATGACCTTCCAGGCACAAACCCATGTTGACTGTTCCTAATCAGACCCTGTTTATCCAGATGCTTATATATATTATCTCTAAGTATCTTTTCCATTAATTTGCCCACCACTGAAGTCAAACTAACAGGTCTATAATTGCTAGGTTTACTCTTAGAACCCTTTTTAAACAATGGAACAACATGCGCAGTACGCCAATCCTCGGGGACTATTCCCGTTTCTAATGACATTTGAAATATTTCTGTCATAGCCCCGGCTATTTCTACACTAACTTCCCTCAATGTCCTAGGGAATATCCTGTCAGGACCTGGAGACTTATCCACTTTTATATTTTTCAAAAGTGTCAGTACTTCTTTTACTTTGAAACTCATAGTATCCATAACTACTCTACTCGTTTCCCTTACCTCGCATAATTCAATATCCTTCTCCTTGGTGAATACCGAAGAAAATAAATTGTTCAATATCTCCCCCATCTCTTTTGGCTCTGCAGATAGCTGCCCACTCTGTTTCTCCAATGGACCAATTTTATCCCTCGTTATCCTTTTGCTATTAATATAGCTGTAGAAACCCTTTGGATTTACTTTCACCTTACTTGCCAAAGCAACCTCATATCTTCTTTTAGCTTTTCTAATTTATTTCTTAAGATTCTTTTTACATTCCTTATACTCACCTCATTCCTTAAGCACCTCATTTACTTCATGCTGCCTATAATTATTGTAGATCTCCCTCTTTTTCCGAACAAGATGTCCAATTTCCCTTGAAAACCAGGGCTCTTTCCAATTTTTACTGTTTCCTTTCAACCGAACAGGAACATAAAGATTCTGTACTCTTAAAATTTCCCCTTTAAATGTCCACCATTTCTCTTCTACATCTTTCCCATAAAACAAAATGTCCCAGTCCACTCCTTTTAAATCATCTCGCATCTCATGTGTCGCAAGCCTCACCCATGTTGCATTGCTGCAGGCCAGATTCCTCCTCGTTTCGCTGTTGGGTGTATCATTCCGTTCGGTAGCCGGGAAATTGCCTGTCTTTACCTGTGTGTATATAATTCTTGAGTCAGACAGCAATCCAGATGAAGTTGTCACAAGCATTTTGGACAGTGCTGAGAAGACCCTTCTTAGTACATTACCCCTAGCCTTCTGTTAATATAACGGCGCTGCCTCATTGTCTTGTCCTGCATACAATCACAGGGACTTTTAGCCTAAACACCAAGATTAACACCAGGATAAGGGCAAGCCTTTGGTTCACCTCAATGGCTAAGGACACCCAGCTTTAAACCTTCTGACCCACGTACAATATCATGTTAACTCATAGAGGGCTTGTGTAAACATTTCCCCCAATTTTTCCTAGCCCCATTCTCTCCCCATGATTAATAGAACTCTTTACCTTTGCACTGACATAAACATCAAAAGTGGAGATCTAAGTCACATTTGGCCTGGTAACATCTATTGAAATTACAAGAAGATAATTAACAGCTAAGGATTCAGCAATCCAGCTCAACCAGTTAACACTCTATTCTACTCTCCACCCACAAAACCACACAATCCTCTTACATTGAGTTAAGTCTATTCCCCTTTAAATTCTTCTCTGCTGATCTGCAAAATAAGAGGCCATAGTTCTACATTTGATTCCCCACTCTAACACTCAATAAGTTTCCCTGAATTTCTTGATTTTCTTCCCTATTTAATTTCCGACTGTATATCTGTGTCTATTCTATCGAAGTCCTTCACAATTTAAAGACCTCAATTGTATCACTCTTTTCTTCCTTCTTTTCAAGAGAAAAGAGACCTACCCACTCTTGATAGTAACAACTCACATTTATTGTAAATCTTTCTTGCACCCTGTCCAGTGCCTCTCTAGATCATTGTTTAGAAACATCACAACCAGAATAGCACACTGCAATCCAAACGTGGTCCAACCAAAGTTTAAGCGTTTTAATTCTGTTTCACTGTTGGAAATGTCGTTGGTTTGCTTTGGTTTGCATCTGATTCACCAATTATATAATTACTAGCCATAGGTTGCTGTTTCATTTATTGCTGCCTCACAGAACCTCAAGGCATTCAAAGATGTTGCACAATGACACAGTTTAAAAGACGGTCCCAAGTCCCAACCAACAAAGCAGTCAGCTTTTGCAAGTTCGAGGAAGCAGCAGAGAAGTATGTGTCATCCACTCTGGTGCATGGAACAACAAACAGAGTGGTGTTTGAGGGGACCATTGTGGCACACTGGTACAAGCACTGTCTCACAGTATCAGAGACCCTGCAGTGGTCTCTGTCTGAAAAAGGGTCTCAACCCGAAACGTCACCCATTCCTTCTCTCCAGAGATGCTGCCCGTCCCGATGAGTTACTCCAGCTTTTTGTGTAATTCCTGAACATCAATGAAGTTTGCATTTTCTCGCAATGACCTCATGTGATTGCCCCACCCATTGAGTTCTCATCCATTTCAAAGATGCTGGAGTTGGCTGGTCAATAGATGAGAGTAAATTATCCCCTAAAGTGTAGGTGAATAATAGAATCTGGGGATATTTGACCAGATTGTGTAGATAATTAAAATATATATATATTAATGTGGGAATATTGTAAATTGGTGAATGATGATCAGTGTGGCCTTATTCAACTTGAGGGTCTTTATATGTGTTGCGTCTCTCTCCCTATGACTCAGCAGAGAGAGTTTGGGTGGTTCTAGGCACAAAATGCTGGAGTAACTCAGCGGGTCAGGCAGCATCTCTGGAGAAAAGGAATAGGTGATGTTTCGGGTAGATATCCTTCATCAGACTGAGAGTCAGGGTGAGGGACACTGGAGATATGGGAAGGCACAGAACAAAGCAGAGCCTGCATCGATGACTCAGGAAAGATGGAGCCCATGATGGTCCATTTGGTTGGTGCTGATGGCCAGAGGAGGACGGATGTACTTGTGAACAGGTTGCTGAATATCAGAATGCAAGTATGATGTGTAATTGGAAGGGAAATGGTATGTTGGCCTTAATTATGAGAGGATTTGGAAACAGCAGTAAATAAATCTTTGCACGATTGCATTAAGGATCTTAGTACCTGGAATATTGTGCAAAGTTTGATCTCCTTGTCTCAGAAGGGACACACTTCCTCTGGAAGGAGTGCAGCAGAGACTCGCAGTGTGTTTCTGGAGTGTCTCCATTAAGTGTGAGAGATTAAGTGAACTGGGCCTGTGTCCTCTAGAGTATGGATGTGTGAGATGTAATCTCATTGATGTTAACAGAATACTTGCAGGCTCCGCAGTTAGGACATGAGATGTATGTCTCTCCTCACAGTGAAGCCTGGGTCATATTATTAGAATGAGGGGCAAGCGGTTTGGGACTGGGAAGAAGAGATATTTCTCCACAGACAATGGTGATTCTAAGGAGGGCTCAATCATTGTGCTGAATGGTGGCAGTGAACACATCTTTGGATACTGAAGGAATTAAGGGATATGGGGATGGTGTGGGGGTGTGGCACTGAGTTGGAAGATCAATGCAGATTTAAGTTTCAAGACTTTTAGAGTTAATATCACCAACAGCTTGAGTGTAGACTTTAGATTTTAGAGATACAGCACAGAAACAGGCCCTTTGACCTACTGAGTCTGCGCCGACTAGTGAACACCCCATATACTAGCACTACCCTACAAACAAGGGATGATTTACCAGAACCCTTCTTCAAGCTGAAAATAGAGGGGAGGTGAACGTATCCATTTTGTACATGGGGGTGTGCACACTTCCAACAATTTCTATTCAGGTATTGCCTTTAATGGAGTGAAATATTCCATTGCACCTTTAGCAGCTATTCTCTCTTGAATGTTTACATGTGTACAGTGGAGAGCACATTGACTGGGAGCATCATGGCCTGGTTCGGCAACTTGAATGCCCATGAACAAAGAAGATTACAAAAAGTGATGGACACTGCCCAGTCCATCACGGCTACTGGTCTCCCTAACATTGAAGGGATCTACAGAAGGCGCTGCCTCAAAAGGTCAACCAGCATCATTAAAGACCCAAACCACCGTGGCCATGTTCTCATTTCCCTCCTGTCATTGGGAAGAAGGTATAGGAGACTGAAACCTGTGACATCCAGGTTCTGGAGCAATCTTAGGAAAGACATTCTTGCCATAGAGGGAGTATAGGGAAGGTTAACCAGACTGATTCCTGGGATGTCAGGACTTTCATATGAAGAAAGACTGGATAGACTCGGCTTGTACTCGTTTGAATTTAAAAGATTGAGGGGTGATCTTATAGAAACGTACACAATTCTTAAGGGGTTGGACAGGCTAGATGCAGGAAGATTATTCCCGATGTTGGGGAAGTCCAGAACTAGGGGTCACAGTTTAAGGATAAGAGGGAATTCTTTTAGGACCGAGATGAGAAAATCATTTTTTACACACAGAGTGGTGAATCTGTGGAATTCTCTGCCACAGAAGGTAGTTGAGGCCAGTTCATTGGCTGTATTTAAGAGGGAGTTAGATGTGGCCCTTGTGGCTAAAGGGATCAGGGGGTATGGAGAGAAGGCAGGGATGGGATACTGAGTTGGATGATCAGCCATGATCATATCGAATGGCGGTGCAGGCTCGAAGGGCCGAATGGCCTACTCCTGCACCTATTTTCAATGTTTCTATGTTTCTTCCCAACAACCAATGGGCTACTGAATACTACAGACACCCACTAAACTTCAAACTGCAAACTGTCTTGGTTGCTCTCAGGACCTGAGGCTTTTTTGGTTTGCACTAATATTGGGATTTATTTTTATTTATTGAACTTTGTTTTTGTTTGTTTTATGATGTTATCTATTAATTACTGTGTTTACAGATCTGTTAGCTTTATACTACTGCAAGCAATTATTTCATTGTTCTATTTCCGTACATCTGACAAACACACTGATTAAGAAGGAACTGCAGATGCTGGAAAATCGAAGGTACACAAAAATGCTGGAGAAACTCAGCGGGTGCAGCAGCATCTATGGAGCGAAGGAGATAGGCAACGTTTCGGGCCGAAACGTTGCCTATCTCCTTCGCTCCATAGATGCTGCTGCACCCGCTGAGTTTCTCCAGCATTTTTGACAAACACACTTATCTCTTCACGCTCTTGCGACACAAACAGACACTGTCAAAGCAGCACCTCGCAGAATAGCATCCTTCAGAAACATGCATGTTCCACTGCACACATCATACACTAGGAGTGTACGTTCTTTATACAGAGTATAGGCTGGGAATGTATATCTTCTGCTGGACACAGGGCATTCATTGGGAGTGTATACATTCTCCACTCTATACAAGGCATTCATTGGGAGTGTATACATTCTCCACTCTACACAAGGGAGGTACACATCACACAACACATTTGCAACCAACCAGGTATGTCTGGAAGTGTGAACAAGTAGAGTAAGAAAACAACTCCCACAAAATGCAAAGTAGAAATTCCAGATAATCCTGTTTATCACGCTGAATGAAAGAAAAACATGAGTCATATTCTTTACGTAGTATCATTAAAACAAGATATTGCTTCCGGGTGATGTGCAATTGTGTAGTCAGCAAAAGTTTCTATATTTGTATATATCCTTATGACATGCACATTTTCATTTTGGCTCTGCGGGTTTCATAGAAAATAGAAAAGAGGTGCAGGAGGAGGCCATTCGGCCCTTCGAGCCTTCCACATCCCAGCCTACACTGGTTGGTTGGAAGCTTATGTGTAGGAAGGTACTGCAGATGCTGGTTTACACCGAAGATAGACATGCAGCATCGCTGGAGAAAAGGAATATGTGACGTTTCTGGTCAAAGAAATAAAACTAAATTGCTGCAGTCGAGATGATGCAACTGAGGCGCCCATCAGGACCATCGGCTTGTACTCGCTAGAATTTAGAAGATTGAGGGGGGATCTTATAGAAACTTACAAAATTCTTAAGGGGTTGGACAGGCTAGATGCAGGAAGTTTGTTCCCAATATTGGGGAAGTCCAGAACAAGGAGTCACAGTTTAAGGATAAGGGGAAAATCTTTTAGGACCGAGATGAGGAAAACATATTTCACACAGAGAGTGGTGAATCTGTGGAATTCTCTGCCACAGAAGGTAGTTGAGGCCAGTTCATTGGCTATATTTAAGAGAGATGTGGCCCTTGTGGCTAAAGGGATCAGGGGGTATGGAGAGAAGGCAGGTACAGGATACTGAGTTGGATGATCAGCCATGATCATATTGAATGGCGGTGCAGGCTCGAAGGGCCAAATGGCCTACTCCTGCACCTATTTTCTATGTTTCTATGTTGTTATGTTAAATGGCGACTGCAAATCCCCTCCAATAGTGCAGCTGAGTGGGAAGATGGGGGTGAGGGTGGTTGAAATTTGGTGGCGAATAAAACTAAATTGCTGCAGTCGAGATGATGCAACTGAGGCGCCCATCGGCACCATCTAAGAGCGGTGCAGAATAAGCCTCGGTAACTGAAAGCCGCCCCGCCCTGTCCAATGTGACCCGGGCTGCAGGAGCTGTCAATGGGACGCTGTGTCCTGCAGCATCCAGCTGCAACCATTTCACTTGTTCCTGGCACAATTTCATCTGCCTACATTGCAGCGTGGTGTCAGTCGAAGACATCAGACCACACGGGCCACTCGGTTTGTTCCATCTGCGAGAGGCTGGGCTTTCGCAGTCAGGGGTGAAACAAACCTCCGCTGTGCATCCACGGGGAGGTTTCTCTGCGGGTTCTGACAGACTCCGCCCGGCAGCACGGCGCTGCAAATGCAACCCCGACATTTACTGATTTAAACCACTGATGTTTGTTTGCACAGACTGAAGCTCGGCAGCTGCGGGACTTCCAAAAAAGACCGCTCACGTTGTGTCTAACAATGATCTCCGAATCCAGTGGGAATTGTTCGGCATCAAACTGTGACATTGGAGAGAACACACAGGGAAAGCGCCGCGTTATGTTTACGAGGGGATTCAGCAAGACAAGGAACAAACAAAGCCAGGATGTGGCAAAATCAAGCAGGCAGCTCCCGCTGCCCTTCCCCCCAACACCCTCACGCCCTTTTCCCCTCTGCCACTGTCATTTTATCATTTGATTTCTCCCTGAATTTGCAGCTCTCCCCGTTTCCACCTTCCTTCAAACCTGTTTATTTTTTTCTTGAAAGGTAACCAATCTAAAATATTTTAATTTTTCCCTGCTGAGCAATTACAGTAAATTCTTGTTTTCCATAGAGTCATAGAGTGATACAGTGTGGAAACAGACCTTTCAGCCCAACTCGTCCACACCGGCCAATAATATCCCAGCTACACTAGTCCCACTTGCCTGCGCTTGGTCCCTCCAAACCTGTCCTATCCATGTACCTGTCTCTAATTGTTTCTTAAACGACGGGATAGTCCCAGCCTCAACTACCTTCTCCGGCAGCTTGTTCCATACACCCAGCACCCTTTATGTGAAAATGTTACCCCTCGGATTCCTATGAAATCTTTTCCCCTTCACCGTGAACCTATGTCCTCTGGTCCTTGATTCCCCTACTCTGGGGAAAAGACCAGATCTATTCCTCTCATGATTTTGTATATGATCTCCCCTCATCCTCCTGCGCTCCATGGAACAGAGACCCAGCCTACTCAACCTCTCCCTATAGCTCACGTTCTCTCGGCCTGGTAACACCCTCGTAAATCTTTTCTGAACCCTTTCTAGATTGACAATATCTTTCCTACAACATGGTGCCCAGAACTGAACACAATATTCTGAAAGCAGTCTCACCAACGTCTTATACAAATGCAACAACACCTCCCAACTTCTATACTCAATACTTTGACTGATGATGGCCAAAATGCCAAAAGCCTTTTCTACCTTATCTACCTGTGACTCGACCTTCAAGGAACCATGCACCTGTACTCCTGGATCTCACTGCTCTACAACACTACCCAGAGGCCTACCATTTACTGTAGGTCCTGCCCATGTTCGATGTCCCAAAATGCAATACCTCACACTTTTCTGTATTAAATTCTATCAACCATTCCTCCTCCCACCTGACCAATCGATCCAGATCCTGCTGCAATCTTTCACAACCATCTTCACTATCTGCAAAACCACTAAATTTTGTATCATCAGCTAATCTTGCCCTGTATGTTCTCATCCAAATCAATTGATGTTTTCAGATTGCCAGCATCCATAATATTTTGCTTTCTCCTAAGATTATGTATGCATTATCTCTCATCCTGAGCAAGATTCAGATTCTTTCTCCTGTACCACAGCCAGTGAATAAAATGCTGCCTACTATACCCAGTGAACTTAGAAACATTCAAAAGGTTCCAGAGGGTTTCTTAAACTAGGTAAAATATAGGCAGTGTAATAACTCATGAGCCTTGATTAAACCTGATTCATATTAACATGGACGTTATAATTACCTCTAGTGTAGAACAATATAACCTAGACCACCCCAAATCCAACTGCAGGATGAGCTTTTTCAGAGACAGCTACTTCCCCAATGTTATTAGACTACTGAAGGTCCTCTCATAAGGATTCAGTCCCAATATGCCAGCCTACTTCATTGCAGCTCTTGCATTTCTTTTAGCTTCACTTTCTCTGTAACTAAGGCTGTATTCCTCACTTAGGCATTTTTCTCTTTGCAGTGGCAATTGTACATGTATGACTTGATTGTACTCATGTTTAGTATGATTTAAGGAGATAGGATGCAAATACCAACTGCCTCTCTGATGGCTTCAGTTGTGGCTGTGGTTCTGTTCAATCCCTACATCCGAAGAAGCCTCGCGATATGAATCTGATCACTAAATGGTCATTACCATGTGTGAACATTAAATTAAAATGGGTGGCACAATTATGCAGCTGATAAAGCTGCTGTTTTATAGCTCCAGACATGGATTCAGTCCTGATCTGTAGTGCTGCCTGTGTGGAGTTTGCATGTTCTTTCCATGACTGGATGGGATCACTCACATCCAAGTAGGTTAATTGGCATGTGGTGTGTAGGTGAGTGGAAGAATGAGGTGTTGATGAGAAAAAGGGTAGAACAATATCTGATTTATGTAGGATTAGTGGGGCTTGGTGGGCCGAAGGGCCTGTTCCTTTGTATGACTGACTCTTTGAGAATGTGATAAATCCATATTTCCCTGTCAGCCCCATTCTCTCGCCTTCTCCCCAGACCTCTCTTCTCCTCCGGACCTTCTCCAAAGCCAGCACATCTGTCTTCAGATATGGGGCCCAAAGCTACTCACAATATTCCAAACATGGCCCCACCAGCTCTTGATAAAGCCTCAGCACTACATCCTTGCTTTAAATTCCAGTGCTCTTGAAATAAATGCTGACATTGCAGTTTTCTCTCTTACTACTGATTCAACCTGTAAATTAACCATTTGGGAATCCTATGTCAGCACCCCCATGTCCCTTTGCACATCCGATTACTGAATTCTCCTACCATTTAGAAAGTAGTCTACGCCTTTATTCCTTCTACCAAAGTGCACGACTGCACACTTTGCTGTACTGGATTCCATTTGCCACTTCTTTGCCCACTCTCCCAACCCATCCAAGTCCTTCTGCAGCCTCCCTGCTTTCTCAACACGACCTGCCCCTCCACCTATCTTCGTATCAACCATAAACTTGGCCACAAGGCCGTCAATTCCCTCATGCAGATCGTTAACATATAATGTGAAAAGAAGCAGACCGAACACCAATTCCTGTGGAACACCGCTAGCCGCCAAACAGAAAAAGCCCCTTTTACTCCCACACTTTGCCTTCTGCCTATTAGCAAATCTTCTATCCATCCTAAAACCTTCCCTCTACCACAGACTCCTACCTTGTTTAGAAGCCTCATGTGTGGCACTTCATCAAAGGCCTTCTGAAAATCCAAATCAACAATATCCATCGACTCTCTTTTGGCCATCCTGCTTGTTACCTCCTCATAAAACTCCAACAGATTTGTCAGGCAAGATCTGCCCTTAACAAAACCTTGCTGACCGGCCTATTTTATCATGCACTTCCAAGTATGCTGAAACCTCGTCCTTAATAATGGACTATAATTAAGGCCTATAATTTATTTTATTTTGCCTCGCTCCCTTCTTAAACATTAGTGACTTTCCAGTCCTCTGGAACCATTCCCGATTTTAGTGTGACACAGGCACTGTTAAAAAAACACCAAATATTAGCTACTATCTGAGGGCCTGAATACCAATAAATCATATGAGGGGGTTACAGAATATTAGGAGGGAAATAAATTTAATGCTGATACTATTAGAGAAGTCTCTGTGGTGTTATTTTCTGGACTGCTTGCCAAATCTCAATAAATAGGTGAAATGTTGGCACAACAAAACATACTGATGAAGTTGGTGTTGCTAAGCAACCTGGCTGATCTACAGAGTCGGGTCTCAGCAATGAGATTGCATTCAGGGATGCCCAGCAACTCTAACAAATGCCATCCCAATGCGCAGTATATCAATCTCACAACAATGCTACCATGCAACTTGACCTCAAGAGTTGTTGATATGGAACACAGAACAGAAAAGGTAAACGTACAGAGTCTCTTGCCCGGAGTAGGGGAATTGAGAACCAGAGGACATAAGTTTAAGTTGAGGTGGGAAAGATTTAAAACAAATTTCAAACAAACGGTGGTGGGTGTATGGAACAAGCTGCCGGAGGAGGCAGGTACTATAGCAATATTTAAGAAACATTTAGACAGGTACATAGATAGGACAGGTTTTGAGGGATATGGGCCAAACGCAGGCAGGTGGGACTATTTTAGATGGTCGGTTTAGGCGTTGGGCCAAAGGGCTGTTTCCATGCTCTGTGACTCTATAACCTCACAGGAACAGGCCATTCAGCCCACAATGTCTCTGCCAAGCATGATGCCAAGACCAACTCTTATCAGTCTGCACAGAATCCACAATCCTCCATCCTTGCATATCCATGTGCCCACTCAAAGGCCTCCTAGATGTCATTATTGTATTTAGCTCCACCGCCATCCCTGGCAATGCATTCCAGGCATCAGTCACCCACCGCATAAAAACTTGCACCACACTTTAAAACATTACCCCTCACCTTTAAACTATGCTCTCTAGTATTTGATATTTCCATCTGGGTAAAAAGGTTCAGACTGACTGCAGCTCTGCTCTTCTGTTCTCCATTATAATCAGATATGCAGATTATCAGCAGTTCATCTTCAATGACTGGGCAAAATTACGTATGTTATTCTTATGTTCCAATCATCGCCTTTTACTCTACCATCCTCACAATAACCTTCTGCTCTTTCACAAAATCTTGCCACTTCTTTTTCTAATCTTCACAAAATGCTCATCATAACTGGACTCCTCGCCAGATAATTCCACCGGACCCACAGTTTCTAACAGAAGAGGAAATTGGCAGGAGACAAGGCAAAATAAGCAGAATAATTACAGAGAGACTTTGATAATCCAGTTCCAATCATTTGGAAGTCCTGATGTGGCTCACTCCTTAATCCGGAATGTGAACAGAGGCTTGAGAGTGCAAGTGGGTGGGTGTCCAGAATGCAGCCAGAGTCTGGACTATGTGTCGGATGTTCATCTGGAGTTGAAACTGGGGACCAGAACACCAGGGATGAGGAATGTGGGTCAATTTGTGGCTGGAATTGCAGTCTCAAATGCTTGCACATTTCCCACTCCCTTGAAACTGACCAGATTTACAGGGTAATAAATTATACTATGCTGTAATAAATTTAAAAGTGAAATAAAAGACTGTTTGGCTATGAAAGGAATAGCATCCCAAATCCCGGTAAATCTGCTGGTGCTGCACTACTAATGATCTGAGGGTGCGGATTATTAGAATTTTATTGCACTCACTTGCCCAATGTTTAATGTCAGGAACAACATGGAAAATCATATCTAATATTTTCACACAATAGTAGAAATAGTAGACTTTTCCCAAAAGGATGACTATCCTGGATTACAGAGCATTCAAGGCAGATTACAACAGAGTTTTGTTACAACAGGGGATCAAATTATATAGAACAATGGATTTGGTTGATCAATTGAGTGGTCAAGTGGTCTTCTGTTCCAAATGTTAATTTGTAACTCCAATTTTAGTTTAGTTTAGTTTAGAGATGCAGCATGGAAACATGCCCTTCGGCCCGTCAAGTCCGCACCGACCAGCGATCCCTGCACATTAACACTATCCAACACACACTAGGGGCAATTTACATTTTATACCAAGCCAATTAACCGGCAAACCTGTACGTCTTTGTAGTGTAGGAGGAAATCGAAGATCTCGGAGAAAACCCACGCGATCACGGGGAGAACGTACAAACTCCGGACAGATGGCAGCCATAGTCGGGATCGAACCCGGTCTCTGGTGCTGTAAGGCAGCAACTCTACCGCTGCACCACTATGCCACCTTCTCATTCTGATAGCCCCCCTTTGACACCACATTTGATCATATATATTGTGATAAACCAATTGTTCTTCCTTTGGAATGGCAGAATCTGGGGGGTGTCCACAGGATAAAAATATCCAGGTTTCAAAATTTGGCGTGTCCAGGGGTATATCACTTTTGAAAGTAAGCAAAATCCACCCAGTTTATCCAGCAAATAACAAATCATACCAATTTGAAGGATTGCATTTTTCGTCCTGATATATGCTGGTTTCAGCTGCGGCAGCAGGAAGCGTGATAACACAACATTCCTCAATTAAAGAATAAAAAATATGGCAAGACTCCCACTGGAAATAACTGGCCAACTTATGATAATATTGCTTAAGGATAGGGTTGGTTAGTTAAAAAGACCATCACTGCTGAATTGCCCCCCAAGTTACTACCCAGAAGGTTAAAAAAAAATGTCTAACGGATGTACCATTTTTTTCTTTATCAGTTTTTAAACTCGACCTGAAACTGACTCAATAAATCTGGTCTTGAACGTTTACCTGCAAATGAACTGGAAGGAATGCTCTTCAGAAGTTTAATTACACGAGTGTGAAAACTGAGCTAAATTGCTCTAAGTTTGGAATTATTCCGATTGTTCTAAGAGTTAGTTTCCACTATTCCATAAGTGATAGTTAATGGAAAATTAATGGGTGGGCTATCCATTTTGGCTGAGGATGTAATTTGCCATTGAAAAGCTTGTACTCTCAGTAGTAAATTTCAAATAGACATCAACATACTATTTTTGGAGCAGCCGGCTAATATCAAGGCATGCTGGCATTTACTGTTTTCTTTGTCTCAGATCTTGTCAAATTTTAAACAACATCTTCTTAGAAAGGCCTGCAATGACTCAATTTCCATTTCCCTCTTCTGATAAGTAATCCTCTATCTCATTTAAACAGTAAATTGAATTCAGTCCCAATCCCTTTCAACCAAACATAATTTAAGCGCCCTTCATTTTAGCAACATAACTCATATCTGATTAAAGTCTCGGAGAGAAAAAATATCACAAATCAAAATGGGTAACCTGGGAGGAAATGGGTGGCTACAAATGTTTGTCACATGACTGAACAACGATAACACCAAAAAAAGCATTGCTCAGATAATGATTGGCAGTAAAATACATTCAGCAGTTGAAGTCATACTGCTCCAATCTACATGAACACACCATTGTGGCTTGGGCTACTCCACTGACAATAGGACAATTGAGCTGCAATTTACGTATACAAATGGGCAGCAGCCGAACTAATTATGGAGTCATACGTGCATAGAAACAGACCCTTCAGCCCACCAATTCATTGCTAATCCCATTCCATTTCTCCCTACATTCCCATCCAATCATCACAAATTCTATCATTCACCCGGGGCAATTGATAGCATCCAACTAACTCATCAAACCGCGTGTCTTTGGGATGTGGAAGAAAACCAAAGCACCCGGAAGAGACCCACATGGTCACAGGGGGAGCGTGCATACGCTACCCAGATAATAGCAGTGGTCAGGAATTAATCTAGGTCATGGGTGGTCTAAAGTAGCACCTTGACCAGGTGTGCGCGGTGCCAACAGCGTGGTAATACCTCAGTGATGAACGACCATGTGTGGTTAACATTAATAATGACAGCTGGTCAAAATTTATGCAGACATCTGTTAATCTCAAAGGTTTAGCACCGATCTCTCCTTCCCATCTTTCCTTCCAGACACTCACCAATTACGTATTGGCCTCCTACCCACCTCCTGATCCAGAGTGCACTCCCAGTATATTTTGTCTGTCAGTTGAAGAGATAGTGCCTGTGGCTAAAATGGGATACTGACTTTAGGTTGAATTGAGATTGAAGTCACTGTTTTAACTTGATGTGAGATCTTTAAGTTTGCTTTGTTTTTTTCATTCTCTTTAAACAGCCCAGGTGAGCTACCCTGCCTAGAAACAGTGATATTTCTTTAAGGAGCTTCATTTGGTCCATTCTGCTGAGACTCCCATCATTAATGACACTTTGCTCACAGCTTGTGACCGGTCAATCCTTTAATACCCAAAAGTTGATGTAAGGTGTGAGCTCCCCTAAACAGTTTTGCTTTGATTTCCAGTTTCTATTTGTGTTTTTATACTACTTCTGTTCATTTGATTTATGTAAAATTCAGATTCGGTGGTCACCCACAATTATTTTTTTACATTCTCAGTTTTTAATAGAAAATATTTGATAAGGCTTGTTGGTATTAGCATTGCAGATTCCCCCTTGACCACGCCCACTTGTTCGTGTCAATTATTTGGTGACCTTTGAACCCTAGAATATGATGTCTTCCAGTCATTTCATAGACAATCTATGGCCTTGACATGCCCTGATTTTGCCCCTGTAGTTGTTTTTTTTAAAGGCTTGTTCTGTTATTTCAAACTGTTTTGAAAGTTTAATGGCATTGCTTCTTTCAGGGGATGCACTTGACATGTTCTGTTACAATCGCCCTCTCCCAGATCTCCAAATGATTTATAATCAGATATATTTTCCTAGTTCTCTCTGTTGCTGGCTTAATACTTGTCACACCCCTCCAAGTTCAGTCAGCACACGAGATGCATCCTTTGCTCCCTCAACTTTATTCCTACCTAACAGCAGTCCATCCAACTTCCCTTTGATGCCATTGTTAACTAAATGTATTGATAGTTATCGAGTCTGAAGCAGTGTTCAGCATCTCCTTCATCCTTTCCACAAAAAAATCATTCCTTTCAAAAATGTAAATGATGCTAGATC
This sequence comes from Amblyraja radiata, assembly GCF_010909765.2. Taxonomy (NCBI): domain Eukaryota; kingdom Metazoa; phylum Chordata; class Chondrichthyes; order Rajiformes; family Rajidae; genus Amblyraja; species Amblyraja radiata. Next base: position 26,744,063 of record NC_045980.1, on the reverse strand, counting down.
CACCAAAATGAATTCCCTCTTTCCAGTGTCATCCATTTAACTACCTCCAATCAGATTTCATTCTTCCAGTAAACCTTAGCAAAGTCATTAATGGCATTATACATGACCATGGGTACCCTTTTTGCACTAAGGTACACAAAAATGCTGGAGAAACTCAGCGGGTGCAGCAGCATCTATGGAGCGAAGGAGATAGGCAACGTTTCGGGCTGAAACGTTGCCTATCTCCTTCGCTCCATAGATGCTGCTGCACCCGCTGAGTTTCTCCAGCATTTTTGTGTACCTTCGATTTTCCAGCATCTGCAGTTTCTTCTTAAACCCTTTTTGCACTTCCTGAATTACCTGATATTTTTGATATAGCTAACCACATAATCTCTGATGCATATCCATGCCAACCAAGTGGGTTTTAATCACCCAAGCAACTTAATGACCTGTCCCAGGCAGTTAAGGTTCACACCACTGAAAATAGTTGTATTGATTTGATTCGAACTACCTTAATGTAATGTTAAGGAACAGCTGGGAACACTGGATAGATTCAAGCCTATGCAACCCAATGGTTGCAGTTGTGTCCCAAGGCAAGATGTACCTCTAGCAAAGTTACAACACTGGAAATATGAAATATTGCCCAGGCATGTTCAGCCCCACAATATTCAGTCTAACTGATTATCACCCGTCCATCCAATGCTAATCATGAGCAATGTGACAGTAGATGTCACCAACATTGTAATCTATTTCACCTGCATCACTCAGCGCTGGTCCTCATTACAGCCTTAATCTACTCGTGCACAAAAGAGTAGCATTTCACTAAGTAAGGCCATGGGAAAATTAAAATTACAATCCCCTCTCCCATCATAGGTGAGGCCCTCACTCGTGTCTCCTCGATACCCTGCAGCTCTGCCCTTGCTCCCCCTCCCCCTAATCCAGAGTCCCTCTAGTCGTTTCCTTCCACCCCATCAGCCATCGCATACAACACATAATCCTCTGAAATTTCTGCCACCTTCACTGGGATCCCACCACTAGCCACATTTTCCCATCTCCATCCCTTTCCGCCTTCTGCAGAAACCATTCCCTCCACACCTCTATGGTTAACTCATCCCTTCCCAAGCAAACTACCCCCTCCCCAGGTGCCTTCCCCTGCAACCGCAGAAGATACAACACCTGTTGCTATACCTCCTCCCTCGACTCTGTCCAGGGACCCTGACAGTCCTTTCAGGTTATGCAGAGGTTCACTTGCACCTCCTCCAACTTCATCTACTGTATCTGTTGTTTAAGATGTGGACTCTTATACACCGCGATACCAAACGCAGAATGGCGATCGTTTCGCGGAACACCTTCGCTCAGCCTGCGTGAACCAACCTGATCTCCCTTTTGATGGACACTTTAATTCTCCTTCCCATTCCTAGAGGAGACCTTTCTGGCCTCGGTCTCCTCCATTGTCAGAGTGAGGCTAAATGTAAATTGGAGGAACAGCATCTCATAATTCGCTTGGGCAGCTTACAGCCCAGTGGTATGAGTATTGATTTCACTCACTTCAGGTAGCCAAGGCATTCCCTCTCTCTCTCTAGCCCTCCCCCTCCCAAGTCGCACTAGTCTCATTTTCACCCAACAAACAGCTCGCATTGACCTGTTTCCTTTATCATCGTTACTTTTTTGCATGTCTTTCATTCATTGTTCTTTATCTTTTCACATCTATATCTCTCGTTTCCCTTATCCCTAACCAGTCTGAAGAAGGGTCTCGACCCGAAATGTCACCCATTCCCTCTCTCCAGAGATGATGCCAGTCGCACTGAGTTACTCCAGCTTTTTGTGTCTATCTTCAGATTAAACCAGCATCTGCAGTTCCTTCTTACACACTCAGCACTTTGGCTGCAAGATCATGTATTATCTTGCGAGTGACTTGCCTTCTGATTCTCCAATGCTACTGAGAGCACTGCACCTATTTTGAAAATCTTGCATGGATGCATTCGTCATCATCCAGAACATGCGAATGATCCAACATCCTAAATATTTCCTTCTTGGATCACCTGGTGCATAAATGTTCAAACCTTCTCTGACATCTAAACCAACCTGCAACCTTTACAGCCTTTAGCAGCAGATGCAAAGGTACACAACTACTTGGAGTTCTCCCCCAATTCATGCATCTTCCTGGCTTGGGAATGTATTACCATTCTGTTAATGTCAATATCGTGAAATTTCCTATCCAACTGAACTGTGACAGTGCCTTCGCCATAGTGGCTGCAGTGGCTTATGAAGTGCACATGAATAGTTTTATAAGGACAATGGAATTAAGGATCGGTGTTAAAAGCTGACTCTATTCTTGAAGCATCCTGTGAAGGAATAAATACATTTCTATGCAACTGACTTCCACCCACAATTCACAAAGTTCCTACATTGTCTCCCTACTTTCAACAAATCTTGTCGCAGTAACTGGGGTTTCCTTTACTTGAATCTATAAACGCTGCATTTATTGTCTCTGTTCCACTAGTCCATCTTGCTATAACTGTGTCCTCAAGAACATCTATTATATTTACCAGACAAGCACATGCAATATATTATGTCAGTGCTGGAAAGGCTATGGTGAGTCAATAGTTAAGCTATTTATTGCAGAAGATCCCACCTTTGACCTTCTCCAGTCACCAAGGCATGTATGTGCTGTTCCATTTAAGATCTGTTCAGTGCTGACTCTCTAGGAAACTGATCCTGAGAACCTACCAATGGTAATGCCATTGAATATCACAGGAAAGAGATCCAGCTCACTTGCCTGAAATGTGTTGCGATTGTAATTTGCCACCATTGCAGAAGCCTGGAAGAATTCATGAAAGAAAGTCATATTGGACAAATGAAGTACGATTGTATAGGGAACATAATGGGAAAGTGTAGTATACCTGTAATTTGAGAAAGCATTTGCAATATAAAGCCAGAGTCTATGGGTTTATGAGTGACATTCCAGCATGGACAATGGGTTGGTCAGAGCAAGAAAACATATTGCAATAATTACTGGGTCTTCTTCCAATAGCAGTTTAGGGTTGGCCAAAGGAATCAGCACTGACCCTCGATTATTCACAGTTTCATAAATGACTCAAATGAAATACCAGAATGTAAATGTATGCTGATGATATGAAACTGGATGGGAAAGTTAGCTTCGAGAAGGGCACAGTCTCATCACAGATAATGACTAGTTAATGATGTGGTCAAGATGATGGCAGATGGAACATAAAGGGGGGGGGGGAATGTTAAATTGTGCATTCAGTTAGGAAAAATGGGAATGCTGTATTCTTAAATATTGTTGTCTTCATATTCTTTGTTTCTGTCCTGGTTGATGGCTGAACCACCCGGATTTGATATCATCCCCAAATTGAGTTTTAATTCCACAGTTTAATTTTTTAATGAAAATTGTGAATATTTGTGGTTTTTTTTAATCATTTTCGTTCCAGGAGCTCACCTTTCGTCAATTTAAAAAGCAGATCTTTATCCCCTCTCTAATTTCTGTTTTGAGAATAAGTACCTATTCATGCTGCTGTGTCTTCAATGTCCTCATGTTTTAATTGATCTATTATGTGATTTCTTTCCATAGGCTGTTTGGAAATTCAGGTATATTAAATCTGTTGCATTAATTTCTGGATTCCATTCAAAGATTAAAGCTATTGAAGTTATTTTTAAAATATGTTTTGGTAATGTTTCATTATTTTTCATAAGAAAGAGGTGTGCTATCATGGTATTTTACATCAACATCTAGAGACCAGAGCCATTGATCTGGAGACGTGATCAAATCCTATGATACCTGCTGAGGAATTTAAATTCAAGTATTAAATGAATCAGATTATCCATAAATGACTGATAGACACAAAATGCTGGAGTAACTCAGCAGGACAGGCAGCATCTCTGGCGAGAAGAAATGGGTGACGTTTCGGGCCGCGACCCTTCTTCAGACTGAAGAAGAGTCTCGACCCGAAACGTCACCCATTTATTTTCTCCAGAGATGCTGCCGGTCCCACTGAGTTACTCCATCATTTTGTGTCTATCTTCAACCAGCATCTGCAGTTCTTTCCCATCCTTAAATCACATTTGGTTCTCAGAAGGCCTTCATGTTGGGGAGATCTGCCATCCTTCTCCAGTTTGGCCTATTTGTCCTTCCGGATTCCAAGCAAACTGTGTCCAAAATAGTAGGCACGTTACTCGGTAGAGGGGCAATTTGGTATGGGCGATAAAATGTTAGCCTGGTCAGCAAAATGTACATCCTATGATTAAATAAATAAAACATTAATCTGACGGCTCTGTGGTTCACCAGATTGTTCTTGAACATAGACATACTGCTGTCCACCTTCCAAGTAACCATTCACTCGCACTCCATCCCTTCCCCTTCCTAGTTGTCCTGCTAATTCCACTGTTCATATCCATTTGTTATTACCTGCTCCACAGCCAACAATAGACCATTGTGGACTTGTTGGCCATCGGTGCCTGCTCTGGTTTGTTTTATACCTTTTCACACCTTTAGTTCCCCTCTCCCCTGTCCATCAGTCTGAAGAGGGTTCTCGACCCGAAACATCACCTATTCCTTTTCTCCAGAGATGCTGCCTGACCCGCTGAGTTACTCCAGATTATGTCTGCCTTCTGACGTCCTTGCCTAACAATTTTTTTAAACTATGTATTACATTGTCTCTCCTGTCTCCTTCTGAGATTCTTTTAAAACATGTATTATCAATTCTACTGGATCAGGATTTGTACCTTGTATGAGTTCATTCAATACGCCTTTCTGTGTATTTATACTTGTTATACAATTTCTCATCTTTCTCTTTATAATTTCTAATCTTGTCACCCGAAGTCTTATTCAAACAATTCCCTCTTTCTCTTTAATATTCATACCCAAATAATAGTCACAGAGTCATTTATCACAGAAACATGTCCTTTGGCCCACCGGGTCCAACCCAACCCAGTATACTAATCCCAATTTCACCAGGAATTGGTCCATAGCCTTCCATGTGTGGCAATTCAAGTGCTATTCTAGATACTTCTTAAAGGGTGTGAGAGTGCCTGCCTCCAAAAAACATGCAGTGCATCCCTTCCCATTTAGTGATTATGTTTGCTTATCAGGTTTTCCATAGCAGAAATGGCACCACGTTAAATCAAAATATAAAATGTTCAAATATCACCACTCCAACCTTCTCATCACCACCACAAATCCCATGGGAAATGTGGGTAAACCATAAACACCTTACTATGTCATGTTGCAAATCTGGATTACCAATTACAAATATTTAAATGGTAACCTCAAATGTGTTGGAAACTGGTATAACGAGATATATTGTGCCTGTAGGCGAACACTGGGGGCGGAGTAAGAGCTAGTGTGCACGACATAGGCCCCGGAGAACAAATACTCCCTGGTGCTTGGATGAGTGATTTCAAGCCAAATCGCTGTATGCACTAACCCTCTATGCTGTTATAGTAGGTACATTCGCACATCAACATCCCTCCCATTGGGGAATGCAATGTTATTCAGAGCGAACTACCTCAAACTGCGGCCAAATTAGGGGATTTCACAGCCAGACAGCGACCCTGCGGAATGACAGAGGTGGCTTTACCCTGTGATGGTTTCCCACTGGATTCCTGCATACGGAACTCATCCCGTCCATTCCCCAGGCCTCATTCTTGACCGCAATCAGCTGCTGCTGGCCGCAAGTAGCTTGGCCTCATTTGCTTTGCAAATCTCTGCACAACGATGTTTATATGGGCTTGAGGGGGGGAAAGAGACACATGGGATGTGAATGTGGTACAGAGCGATGCCGGGTGAGAGTGAGAAACAGACCCGAAACAGGGATGCCGAGATCGACGTGAAAATTAAAATTCCATAACGGGAACGCAAATACAATGTGAAAATTGCCCGTGAGGTTCGACCCTATTTGCATGTCGCTTTACACGGAGAATGGCCGGAGATTTCAGCCGGCTCGATTATATTAAGGAAAGAAAAACAGGACACAGTCTGGAACTCACCTCCTTCTCCTCTGGATGCCGCAGGAGCAGCGAGCGCATCGGGGGAAGCGGCGGCGGTCGTTGAAATACGGCAGGTTCAGTATCCCAGCGACGCCCATCGGCAGCGGGCAGAGAAAGGAGAGGCAGTGAATGGAAAGGTTCATTCAGTAACACAAGAGACCTCTGGCAAGTGCTAATCGGGTTCGGGTTGTGTGTGGGGGTTTTTTTTTCTCGCGGAGATCAATGCAACTTACCCGATTTCAGCATTCGGCTTTTAAATCTGACGTTGCTGACCATTGTGGCCGATTTAAATCCCTCCGACAGCGGGGAACACGGAGTCTGATTCACCGAGAGAGCCAGGGTTACACTGACACCGTGAAACTGGTACCCAACGCAAGCAAGTGGGCCAATGGCACGCAAGCAAGGGGACGCTCCGGACCAATTGCGTCCGGGAATCAGACGGGGAGCCAATCCGATGCATGCAGGTACATGATACCTGGCTCATGATACGTTCCCTCGTTCAGCCAATCGTTAGTGCCGGCCCCCAACTGCCAGCCAATCGTTGGTGCCGGCCCCCAACTGCCAGCCAATCGGCGGGTCCGCAAATGGCTTGGGAGCAGAACCAATCAGGTGCAAGGGATGGGTGGTCCAATGGGAGACGGAGAGTGGGCACGGCCGGCCAGCCAATCAGGCGAGAGTTCAGTCTGGGAATTAAAAAAGGATACACAACGAGGGGGGATTAAAAAAAACACAAACCCGATCTAGAGATAGCGAGAATATCGAGAATATCAGCGCCACGCTCAACGTTTTGGGATCTATGACAGGAATTAGGCCGTGAAGAAAGACGGATGGGCCGGGAGTTAAAGCGGGAGACAGGCGGGCGGGCGGGCGGTCGGGCCAGGTGCCGGTCCCACACATCGCCCGATATTCCTCTGCACTGATCGCAGCGTCGAACAGCAATGGCGCGACCGGCTCTGGGCAGCGGGAGGAAGGGGACGGCAATGCATTTCATGTTTACTCTTCTATTCAAATAGCTTACATTATTTTAAGTCAAAAATGAGAAAATGAGAAAGCTCCCGACTGAGCCCCAGAAATGTCTAATCAGACACTCAAAATAAGGGAAGGTACACAAAAATGCTGGAGAAACTCAGCGGGTGCAGCAGCATCTATGGAGCGAAGGGAAAATAGGCAACGTTTCGGGTCTGAAGAAGGGTTTCGGCCCGAAACGTCGCCTATTTCCTTCGCTCCATAGATGCTGCTGCACCCGCTGAGTTTCCCTGGCAATTTTGTGTACCTTCGATATTCCAGCATCTGCAGTTCCCTTTTGAACACCTATTTTTCCTTCGCTCCATAGATGCTGCTGCACCCGCTTGGTTCTTGGTTTCTTGGTCCTCCAAAATATTCCAAATGGAATTTAAACTGGAGGTAGGGTTTCTCCAGCATTTTTGTGTACCTTCGATTTTCCAGTATCTGCAGTTCCTTCTTAAACACTCAAAATAAGGGAAGCTGTCATTGGCCACAGTGAGGAAAACACCACACAACGTACTGCATACACCCGGCTGAGGATCACACAGTAAAAACTGAAGGCGTTTGCTCAATGTCTCAGACCTATTTCAAACTGGTTTCTTTTATGTCCCAATTTATGTTTGACTATTGGCCATTTGAAATAACCTTAGATTTTTACTCTCTCGTTTTAAAAATGTGACCTGTGTGAACGTAGATAGAATTGAATTCTATCTCTTGAGTAAATTGTCAATCCTGAAGTGGTCTTTCCCTTAAAATAAGTTAATGACTTCCTTATTTTATGTTCTTAATCTTTGTTTTCTCCCCACTTGTTAAAACAAACTATAACAGTCTCCAGATGATTCACTTCCCTTATCCAGTGATGTCACATCTCGCTTTCATCATCACATGAAGGTCAGCGATATGAAATGATCTGAATCAAAGCACAAGAAAGTGTATAACATATAACAAGAAATGAGTGTGTGGAACTGCAACCACGTGGAGAGGTGGAAGCAAAGAGAGAGATGCAACCAGTCAGTAAGCTCTCTACTGTACAACTGTAGAAGTTCCTTTTATGCTAGTTTCATGATGGGCAACACCACCCCAGGTCTGCCGACTATCGACAATACCGCCAGCGGGCTGGCTAACGAAGCGGAAGGGAGGAATGTGCACACATTCTCGCTGTCCGAGCACGATGTGAGGAGGGCTCTGACACGGGTGAACACGAGGAAAGCTGCAGGCCCCGATGGCATCTCGGGGCGAGTACTCAAGTTCTGTGCTACGCAGCTAGCTCCGGTGCTCACTTAATATATTCAACCTCTCCCTGGACAAGTCCGTGGTCCCTGCCTGCTTCAAAAAATCCATTATTGTACCGGTACCAAAAAATGCCTCCCCAGCCTGTCTGAATGACTACCGTCCGGTGGCCCTTACCTCGGTAGTCATGAAATGCTTTGAGAGGCTGGTGAAGAAACACATCTGGGCCTTCCTCCCTCGCAACATGGACCCGTTACAGTTCGCATACCGTCCGAACGGATCCACGGACGATGCGGTCTCCCAGGTTTTGCACACCGTTCTCTCTCATCTTGACAGCCAGAAGGGGGGCTACGTGAGGATGCTTTTCACAGACTTCAGTTCAGCCTTCAACACGATAGTCCCCACCAGACTGGCCGAGAAGCTACTGGAATTAGGGCTCAACACCCTCCTGTGTGCCTGGGCTCTGGACTTTCTTACCGCCAGGCCCCAGGTAGTCAAGATGGGAGGGAATACATCAAAGTCCCTCACCCTGAGCACAGGATCGCCCCAGGGTTGCGTCCTCAGACCCCTATTGTACTCCCTGTACACACATGACTGTGTGGCTATGTTCAGCTCCAACTCAATAATCAAGTTTGCTGATGACACTGTGGTGGTGGGCCTGATCTCAGACAACGATGAGAAGGCCTACCGGGAGGAGGTGGCTGATCTGGCATTCTGGTGTCAGGACAACAGCCTCCTCCTGAACATCAAAAAAACTAAGGAGCTGATCGTGGACTTTAGGAGGACACATCATCTGAGGACATACACAGCACTGAGGATAAATGGGGATACTGTGGATAGGGTGAGCTGTTTTAAATATCTGGGAGTCCACATCTCTGAGGATATGACATGGACATCACACGCCACAGCACTCGGGAGTAAGGCAAGGCAGCGCCTTTACCACCTCAGGCAATTGAGGAAATTCAGAGTGTCTCCGAAGATCCTCCAGTGCTTCTACTCAGCAGCTGTGGAAAGCATCTTGTCCGGAAATATTACCATCTGGTTTGGGAATTGCTCTGCCCAGGACAAGAAGGCTCTGCAGAGAGTAGTGCGTTCGGCCGAACACACTATGGGAAGTTCACTCGCCCCCCTGCAGGAACTATACATCAGGAGGTGCAACTCCAGAGCCAATAAAATCATGGGAGACCCGTTCCACCCCTGCAACGGACTGTTCCAGCTGCTACGGTCAGGCAAACGCCTCCGTTGCCATGCTGTGAGAACGGAGAGGTTGAGAAGGAGTTTCTTCCCAGAGGCCATTCAAACTGTAAACTCCTATCTCACCAGGGACTAACTTTACTGAACCATTTTCCTTCCGCCTACAATATTTAATATGTAAAAAAATATGTGATTCTGTTTGTAGTTTGTTTGGTTGTTTGTTTGTTTGTCTTTTTGCACAAAGTCCGCGAGCATTGCCACTTTTCATTTCACTGCACATCTCGTATGTGTATGTGACGAATAGACTTGACTTGACATGCCTAATGACATAGGAAAGTAGAGGCGTTGATGCGCTTTCATTGTGTTAACGCCAATGTGCTGGGCCCAGGATCTTGAAGTTGCTGACTTTCTCCACCGCTCTCCCGTTGATGAAGACAGGTTCTCAGATTCCCTAGCTTTCCCTTACAGATTATAACCAGTAGCTCCTTGGTCTTGCTAATTTTGAGAGCAAAATTGTCTGGTACCATTCAAAAAACATTTCATTCTCTTTCCTGTACTCTGACTCATCATTATCTATTATTCTGTCTGAGAATATAAAGATGTTGTTGGAACTATGCCTGGCTACACAATCATGCATATAGAGACAGTGGAGCAGGGTACTGAGCACACAACCTTGTGGTGCTCCTCTGTTGATACCTATTGAGGTGGAAGTGCTGTTGCCAATTTCTACTGATATTAGCCCTCCAATGTGGAAATCGAGGATCCGATTGCATAGTGTCGAACAGAGACCCTGTTCTCAGAGTCTCATGATGTTCAGAGGAGATGAAGGTGTTTAATGCCGAGCTATTGTTGGAGAAGTATATATTCTTATTATCCAAGTGGCCCAGTGTCAAGTGGAGAGCCAGTGAAATTGCATCCCCTGCTGATCTGTTGTGCTGGTAGGCGAATTGCAAGGGGTCCAAGTCCTTGTTAAGGCAGGTATTGATATGCGTCACAACCAACTTCTCAAAGCACTTTGTTATCACGGATGGCAGTGCTATCAATTCTTATTCATGGACGCATGTCTCCTTGCTCTTCTTGGGCACCAGTATTATCAATATACTTTTACAACCCTGCACCTTAATGGTGAAAGGTTGAAGATATCTGCACAATCTCCAAACAGTTGGTCTGAGCAGGTTTTAAGAGTGCGGTCAGGTGTACTATCAGGGCCAGATATTGTCCAAGGGTTCACCTTTGCGAAGGATCTTCTGACATTGGCCTCGGCAAATGAGATCACAGTGTTGTCAGGGGTCGTGGGGACCCAGGAAGGCACATCAGTGTCCTCTCTTTTGCAACAAGCATAGAGAGCTCTGAGCTCTCCCAGGAGGGATGCATCACTGTCAGTTGAGCTACGACCTGCCACAACTTCCAAACGTCCGACTGATCCTCCAATTAAGTCTAAAATCGTCTTGTTGCTTTCTCAATGGCCTTATCGATGTAGTACCTTCACTTCTTATATGACCCTGTATTGCCAGACCTGAATACCTGTGATCAGGTGCTCAGTCAATTGCAGATCTCCTGGTTTATCCTATGCTTCTGGTCAGGGAACACTCAGATGGATTTGGTGGGAATACACTCCACACATTTCTCATCGGATGCATCTATGCTCCAAAAAGCATATATCCAACTGGAGAGAAACTGGATAAACACACAAAGCAGAGAAAATGTAGGGGAGGTTAATAGTGTGACACAAGGTGATGTGGGAGGAAGCTAGGCAGGGTGGGAATGAACAAACTGAAGTGTGCAGTAGGTGGCACTCAATCTAATTTCTTAATTTCTTCATAATGTAATTTCTAATTTCTTAATAATGTAACTGTAAATGAATAAAGAACTCCAAATGTAGTCTTGGTGGTATGAAAATAAATATACTTGAGTAAGGTGACTTTTGGACATACCTAAGCAAATTAAAACCTCTGGAAGGGCAGTCAGTGTTGTAAATTTGCATTTTGTGCAAAGCAAGCTCCCACAAATAGCAGTATGAGTGATTTTGGTGCTCTCAAGTACGGGCTAAAATCCTGCTCTTTTTCAAAATGTTGGGATCTTTTCCCAGTTGAAAGATCAGATACTAATCACTGTTTTGCATTCCAGAATACATTACTCAGTCTCATTTATCTTTCACCACCCAGCTGCTACTTTGCCTAAAAAAACACTAAGTGCTGGAGTAACTCAACGGGTCAGGCAGCATCTCTGGAAGACATGATAGGCGAAGTTCTGGGTCAGGACCCTTCTTTATATGCAGCTACATCTGGTGCTTTTTTAATTCTAACCTCTGCACAATATCATGTATGCTATACAGCTAGAAAATCTATTTCTCATTAGCTTCACTAAGGTCACTTTCAGCATTATAGCCAACAGATGTTCTGAACACAAACCTGGAACTTGTCACTGCCTTTAGGTCTTAATTTGCTTTTCGATCCTAATTCAAAACACTGCCATTGTGAGCTTTCATTTGTGTAGAATTACACGCTAGATACAGGTATATATAGTACAGAGATGGACCACTTTGTCCAGAGATGCATGCTGATATTTTGAAGTATTAAAACCACTTCCTGACTTTCCTCATCTCTCAGTGTACCTTTTTATTGCCCCTCCATTACATGTTTATCCAGCTCCTACATCTACTAATATTTTCCTAAGGCAGTTCCCTCAGCTTCTGGATTAATTGCATGTTTGATTTCTTGGTGGCAATCATATGTTGATGAAATGTAACTTGGATTAGGCTTCTGATCCACTACCGACTGTATCAAGTCATATCTTCACAATTCATCCCTTTTCCAAGACCTACACAGATAATCTGGTCATCACATTACATCATATCACCTTAGTTTTCATGGGGGGTTGCTATTTTAGAGGATTTCCATTACTCTTAGTTTGTTATGTTACTGTCTTTTTCTTCTTCCATGGGTTGCCAGGGGTAAACGGGACGAAAAAGGTTGGGAACCCCTGATCAACAGTATCGTGGCACCTCTCGTTTCAAAGTGTTGCGAATCTTTGGAATTCTTTATTATATGGGACCGACTGAAGATACAAGACATGTTGCATGTTATGAGAATCAAATTATACAACTAGTTCAAGCTGAAGATCAGACATAATTTTGAATGACGGAGCAGTTCAAACATAAAAAATATATTTTTCTGCCTATCTTTTATGACATTTTGTTTTCTGTGACGGCCAACACAGACATTGTTACAAAATGCATTTATGCTAATTCAAATAATCTTCTGCTTTGTGTTTTCTAGCTTGTAAAATACTTTTTTTGTTGAAGAAAACTTAACCTAACCTTCTTCACTCATGCTGTTTATTTGTTTCAAAGCATTTAACTTAACACACAACTTATCTGTCACTCTTGATGTAAATTAGATTCAAAAGAAACACTTGCCATGTGACAAATCCTTTTACAAAACGTACAGCCATGGAATGAAGATGAGGTTGAAAATTTCCCAACAGCTTAATATTGAATGAGTGTCCCCCCCAACAATGAAACACTTTTAAATGTTCCCATTGTTGTGAATTTGGATATAGAGCAGCTAATTTAAATGCTCTCATAGACAGTATAAGATAAGTGGTGATAATTTGCTAATAATGTTTGGAACTAATATTGGCCAGGACACTGGTGTGAATACCCTCACTCCTCTTCAAAATAGGGCCATGTGAATCTTCTTGTCCAACTGAGGAAGCAGATGGGGCCCCAGTTTAAAGTAATGCATTCCCTCATGACTGGATAATCTCTGAAATCTATTCTGCATGCCTTACTCTGGAATACCATCATCTGACCCTGAATTCCCCTTTAATTTAAAATTAATGTTTTTTCTTATTACTCCTGAGTTCTTCTCTTCATTTATTGGTATAAGGACACTTAGGATGTTCTAAATATAATTGGAAAAATATTCTGGAAAAAAAGGACAGATTTGCATTTCTGTAGCATATTTAATGACTTCTCAAGGCACTTTCGGGCATTGAGATACTTCTGAATAGAGCCATTGTGGAAATGTAGGCAATATGGCAGCCAACTTATACATTACAAGGTCTGAAGCTCAAATAAATTTGTACGTGTCGGTTAAGGGATAAATATTGGCCAAGACACTGAGGAAAATACTGCTGGTCTTCTTCAGGTAAGGCCAAGTTTATTTGAAGGGCAAAACATGGACTTAGTTTAATGTCCTGTTTAAAAGATGGTAGTAAGGCAGTGAAGCTCTTGCACATAGAGTCATGTGGCTAGATAGGCTAAGCTCGTTTTGCTAGGAGGATAAGAATGAATTTCAAACTCTGTCTAAGTGAGAACAAGTATTTTTTTTCTTGTATGTCTGCATTTGGAGCAAGCACATTTCCTGGACTGGGTTCTGAAACCCAGCTATATTAGTACCAAGGCAACATGCCAAGTCAAACAATAATCTCACATTCCTTAATGTTTTCAAGCAGCTTTTAAGTTCAGCTCGTCACAAAACAGGAATCAAATGCATGCCTGTGGTGCTTTTTATTTAGTAAAGACATTTTACCTCCACAACAGTCACCCATTTCACACAATCCAGCCTCAGTGTCTCTGAAGCACATTGCATTTTCCATGGAATGAAACTGAGTTTCATGACCTCCTGAATATTTTATTGTTCATTTCTTATTGATCATTTCCCCTCCCTCATTAAAAAGTAATTTTAATATCAACTGTAATATTGTCCTTTTTATGGCCAGTATTCTTATCACAAAATTATACAAACCTGTTTCTGACATTGTCAATTTTAGGTGGCTATGTTACATTAAATAAGGCAAGATATGCCCCTGTGTTGCACAGAATGGTGCAAAGTTGGCCACATTACACTGGATGGAGGTGGACAACATGTTTAACCCGGATTAACGTAGACAATGGGTTCTGTTATACAGAATGCTGTCAGATTTAGAGGGATAAGGGCAGCATAGTCCATATTATATGGTGCAAGTCTCCACCTTCCTTTCTGCAAACAGTAAATTCAATCTTCATCCAGTGAGCTGGAACAGCTGCTTTCCACTAAATTCAAAACTTACTTCTCTTGATACACAGTGTAAAAGATTCATAAGAAACAGAAACATCAGTCAGCCATTTGCAACCTCACATTTGCTCCACTATGCAATAAGATCACATCCAATCTTCTACCTCAGTTCCATAGAAACATAGAAAATAGGTGCAGGAGGAGGCCATTCGGCCCTTCGAGCCAGCACCGCCATTCATTGGGATCGTGGCTGATCGTCCCTATCAATAACCCGTGCCTGCCTTCTCCCCATATCCCTTGACTCCACTAGCCCCTAGAGCTCTATCTAACTCTCTCTAAAATCCATCCAGTGACTTGGCCTTCACTGCCCTCTGTGGCAGGGAATTCCATAAATTCACAACTCTGAGTGAAAAAGTTTTTTCTCACCTCAGTCTTAAATGACCTCCCCTTTATTCTAAGACTGTGGCCCCTGGTTCTGGACTCGCCCAACATTGGGACCATTTTTCCTGCATCTAGCTTGTCCAGTCCTTTTATAATTTTATATGTTTCTGTAAGATCGCCCTCATCCTTCTAAACTCCACTTTCCTGTATTACTCGCTTTCCTCGAGACCCTCTTCGATCCAAAAATCGATTGATTTAGCCATAGTCCAATACTTAGGCAGAATCTACATGTTAATGAACTTCTTACAAAATTCCTCTTAACACCTATCACAACGCCATGAATATGATGAAACAACAATTATACTGAAATACAAATCAGTATAATAGAAATTTGTAACGTAATAAAAAGGACCTGTTGGTTTATACCAAAGATAGACACAAAGCGATGGAGTAACTGAGTGGGCCAGGCAGCATTTCGGGAGAAAATGGACAGGTGACATTTCGGGTCGGGACTCTTCTTCAGACTGATTAGAGCAGGGGGAGCAGGGGAAAATGAAACCTTATTTTTACCCCACTCCCCGTACTACAACTGTCAGAAGAAGGGTCTCGATCCAAAACTTCACCTATCCATGTTCACCAGACTTGCTGTCTGACACACTGAGTTACTCCAGCACTTTCTGTCTATCTTTAATAGAGATTTATGCCTGATTCTGTTTTTTATTTAAACTCCAACCTGAGGATATATGCAAATTTGTTGATAAGCGAAACCTGCACTCTATTTCTTAAGAATCTACATCTATTAGTTGACTTCATATATTACCTCCAAATAATTGTTACCAACTTGGACTAATCCTTATGAACCAATTGTGATCACTTGTTTTAGGAAGGTTTTGGTGCAATTCACAAACTAAGAGTCTTGCTAAATAGAACATAGAAAAATATAGCACAGGAACAGTCCCTTCAGCGCACAATGTCTGTGCAAACAGACGCTAAGATAAACTAATCTCATCTGCCTGTACATGATCCATATCCCCCCCCCATTACCTGCATATCCATCTCCCTATCAAAAAAGCCTCTTAAATGCCACCATTGCATCTGCCTCCACCACCACTTCTGCCAATGCGTTCCAAGCACCCACCACCCTCAGTGCAAAAATACTTGTTCCGCAATTTTCTTTAAACTTTACCCCTCTCAACTTAACGCTAAATGAGTTTTTGTTCTGCAGAGATTGTACTTGCCTTGGATTTGCATTCTTACTTGTTACGCTACCATTCCAGCCAAAATAAATGCCCATAAGTGCCCCATGTCAATCTCTCAAATTTCACCCACTTATCTATTCTAATCTATTCAGCATTAATGCAATTCAGCTTCAGGGATCCCTGCTACCCGTTGAATCACGAGGCACTGATTATTGAAATATTGGTTTTTTAAATGTCTCAGGCCCCCTGCTGAACTTCCTATTCAACTGATCCACCTCTTGAGCCACTGCTTTGCTCTGTGATGGGTTACTGCACCCTTTGGATCCAGTGCTGTGCTCTTTGGCAACTGGTCTGCTTCCTGGCTTCAATGCAAGGGAATAACTATTCACAAATGTGATTAACTAGGAATGGAAGACAGACCCTTCTGATTCATCTACTAATGACAAGGAACTCTGACGAAATGTATACTGCTTAACCAAGATGATATCAAGATATCTTATTTTTAAAGTATAGAATGTGGAGTGGGAACCTTGTAATGATCCATGTTGCTGTTCTCAGATCTGTGAGTACAGAGAAAAATCTTTTTGGTGGTGATAACAAGGGTATATTAAATACAAGATTATTTGCTCTACATACAGAATTTGTGATGGTTAGTAACAGGGGGTTGGGTGTATTAGAAGTAATGAGATACAGTCAATGAAACATAATTGGTGGAATGCTTGTTTATTTGCAAGAATGATTTACTGGGGACAAGTATCATTAGCTGAATGGGAAACAAAGTTTCAATGCTTAAGTGAGTTTAAAAGATGAGTTTATTTACAAATCAGAAAACATGCCTCAGAAGTGTGGCTACACTGTTGTTTTATTTTCAAAACCTCACAGTATTCTATGAACTTGGTGAAGTATTTCTAAATCAATCTGCAGAGAAAGCAAATCTCTCAAGATGATCTGCCAACCAATTGTAGTTAAACTGTTAACCCGGCATCTCATTCTTCATAGGTACACAAAAATGCTGGAGAAACTCAGCGGGTGCAGCAGCATCTATGGAGCGAAGGAAATAGGCAACGTTTCGAGCCGAAACGTTGCCTATTTCCTTCGCTCCATAGATGCTGCTGCACCCGCTGAGTTTCTCCAGCATTTTTGTGTACCTTCGATTTTCCAGCATCTGCAGTTCCTTCTTAAACATCTCATTCTTCATAATGCCTGATGGTTTGGCATCTAACTCATCGATCTGCCATGTGAGCCATAGATCTGGAGTGCAAGTGAGGTGTACAGTGTCCATTCCAGGGGTCCAGAGTGTGGCTGGCACTCAAGTGGGGTCTGGTATAGCAGGGACATGTGTTGCTTTGTAATTGGAGCAGGGTTTAGATTACTTGCATATTTTCCACTCCATTTAAACTCGAGGTTCACTGGAAATTTTATTATTCTACTGCATAATCTATTTTTAAAAATTGTTTGGGCAATAATAGAAGTAGAATCCAATAGTCTGAAAAATCTGCTAGATCACCATTGCCAAAATCCAAAGGATGCTGGTATATTGGAGCTTTACTAGCACAGTGTGATAATCTACAAGTACAGGTGCAGCTATTGTGGGAGAATTATATGGTGTATGGAATATTGTATACAGATTAGGCCTGCCTACCAAAGGAAAGATATACTTGCAAAGAGCAAATGTCTCCAGATTGATTCCTGGGATGGTAGATGTGACCAAAGAGGAGAGTCTTAACAGACTGGGTTGTTTCACTGGCTGTTGAAGAACGAGAGATGATCTCAAATTACAAATGGAGCTTGAATGGATAAATGCAGAGACCTTTTATCCTGGTATGGGTGTCATGAAAAGAAAGGTTTTGCCAATCAGCTGAGGATAAATCTCTTCACCAAAATGGTAGTAAATCTTTGAAATTCTTTGCCCGACAAAAAGCACATTGACTGAATATATTCAAGATAGCATTGACAGATTTTTAACATGCTGCAGGGATCAAGAGATGTGGAGCTGGTGCAAGAAAACAGGGCTGAGGTAGATCAGCTTTTTTTGAATGTTTTTTAGTATGGAGTCCATGTATTTAGCAGAAAGTGCCGAATGGCTTGTTCCTACTTCTGTTTCTTATGTCCTTTTAAAATAATGGGGGTTTTTTGGCATTGGCTCTAGGGCACAGGTCTGGAGAATATCAAAGTAAAGTGGAGTGCTTGTAAATAATAATTATATAAATTAATTGAGTAAAATGCAAATTGCTAGGTTTCAATGGATACCCTCTACCTTTCAGTTTCATTGGCTAATCTCTGCCTTTCTTGGACTAGTCAATGACTTATTGCTTTATTTTAAGATACAATATTGATATAGGAAGATGACTGGGAAGGGACTAAGAGACTAGAAGACAACAATTGGTTATTCTGGCTGGAGTGGATGTGAACTGCTTCTTCCCACCCTGTCTCTGGAGAGACATTAACATTTTTCTGCAGTCTGTATATTACTCCAGTTCCGGTCTACCATCTGCTATACAACATGTGTCCATGTTTTATTCTTTCCTTTTGTAAATTGTCTCTCGCTTTTTTGATTTCACCTCAGAAAAGTTAGTCATTTTACAGTAAAGCTGTACTGGAATTTAAATGAAATTTATAAGACTTTTGCAATGTGCCAGCCACGAGTTCTTTATCAATAGAAATGCAACTCTGACAATCTCTAAAAGAATGAGAACACCCATTTTATACCTGTGTAGCAAATTGCATTCTCTTGGTTTGAGACTAAACAAGTAGCTATTATATGTGTTTAAGAAAGAACTGCAGATGCTGGAAAATCGAAGGTACACAAAAATGCTGGAGAAACTCTGCGGGTGCAGCAGCATCTATGGAGCGAAGGAAATAGGCAATGTTTCGGGCTGAAACCCTTCTTCAGACTGATGGGGGGTGGGGGGCGGGGAGAAGAAAGGAAAAAGGAGGAGCTGAGGGAGAAATGGGAAGGGGAGGAGACAGCAAGGGCTAACAAAATTGGGAGAATTCAATGTTCATGCCCCCAGGATGCAGACTCCTTAAGCGGAATATGAGGTGCAGTTCCTCCAATTTCCGGTGTTGCTCGCTCTGGCCATGGAGGAGACCCAGGACAGAGAGGTCGGATACGGAATGGGAGGGGGAGTTGAAGTGCTGAGCCACCGGGAGGTCAGGTTGGTTATTGCGGACCGAGCGGAGGTTTTCGGCGAAACGATCGCCAAGCCTCCGCTTGGTCTCACCGATGTAGATCAGCTGTTATAAATGGGCTTATATTCCAAGAGCTGTGGTTCAGAAAGAGTCAATTAATTTTGCTGTTACTGTAAGAATCTGGAAGATCAGTAAGTGACAGCATGGCAACGGAGGCAGTAGGAAAAGCCTTTGAAGATTGTCTACTGATATCCTTTGATTCGTTAGAAAGATATTAATTTGCAGATATCCTTGATGTAAAGATATTGTACATGGTTTAAAACTGTTCCAACACGTAACACAGATAAGTACATCGACACAAAATGCTGGAGTAACTCAGCAGGACAGGCAGCATCTCTGGAGAAAGAATGGCATTCCTTCTCTCCAGTCCCACTGATTTACTCCAGTATTTTGTCTATATTTGATTTAAACCAGCATCTGTAGTTCCTTCCTACAGATAAGTACAGCACAGGAACTAGCCCTTCAGTTCACATGTCCGTGCTGAACATGATGCCAAGATAAACACGTCTGCTGGCACATGATCCATATGCCTCCATTCACTGCATATCCATGTACCCATCGAACAACTTCTTAAATGCTCCTATTTTATCTTCTTCACAAACACTCCCTGTGTAAAAAAATTGCTCTGCAAATCTCCTTTCATCTTTGCCCCTTTCACCTTAAAGTATGCTCTCATTCCACCCTGGGGAATAAAGGTTGTCCGTTTTCCCTATCTATGCCTCTCATAATTTTATAAAACTCTATCAGTTCCCCTCAATCTCCAACATTCCAGGGAAAAAGAAAATCCAAGTTTGACCAACCTTCTTACATTTAATACCTTCGAATCCAGGCAACATTCTGCTACACATTTTCTTCACCCTCTTGAAAGCCTCTATATCCTTCCTATAATGGGGTGACCAGAACTGCACACAAGGTTAGGTGTTACTGAGATTATCTTAATGTTCAACTCTTAGCTTCAACTGATTCCATTATTGCCTCAGCTCTTTATGCCAGGTCTCCTCCATTCTTTTGTTAACGATTGCTGATTAATCCTACGCTCTTCTGACCAACCTTCTTATTCTAACCCTCCCCAACTGTCATCTCCCCTTCCCCTGTATAATATAATCCAAAGTTCTGCTGCTGTGTGATACCTCATACCCAGGGACGTGTGGTCAGGGGAGGCAGAGCCCCACCTGTCATACTCCTAATGGAAATAGCTGTTAAGAAAAGTAAAGAAAAATAATAATAAAATAAAATAAATATAAAGATTTCTCCACAGATCTGTGGTATAAATGTCATTTCTACATGAATCTAATCATGTTTTATAGTAAAAGTTGCAAAATTTGCGCAGCTCGAAGGGCCGAATGGCCTCCTCCTGCACATATTTTCTATTCTCTAAATACATGAAGAAATGAGAGGCGAGGCAGCAGTGAGCTGAGCCTCCCCTCTGATTGTTGCAACCCCTTAGAAACTGCATGTAGTGCGGGCAATAAGCATGTTACTATCTCTATGTATGTCACCAAAGTAATGTGTGTAAACCCCTTCATTACATGTCCTTACCTTCCATAGTCCAGGTAACGTATTTCACATATAAAGATATTAAATTTGTGCTCGCTGGTCTCACATAAAACTGCATTGAAAAAGCTCCAGGGGAGGCAGCGATCACATCTGCCTCACAAGGGGGCGTGTCTTGGGCCCAGTGGAGGAAGAGCGAGCGTCAATTACGTAGGCTCAGCTCACGTAATTGACGCTGCCTCACTCTCCCTCCACTTTAGCTAGCTTCAGCAGCGGTGGCACAGACCAAAGATCCTGGATGCGCCACTTGGGGAGGTAGACTTTGTCGGTACATTAGTACATTAGAAAGTTATTAGATTTTTTAAAAAATAGATCTATACTTATCACAATAATAGTCATCAATTTTTGTACTTCTGTACATTTTTGTTTAGTTCATGTAAGGCAGGAGTCTCCAAAATATGGCCCGCGGGACACATCAGGCCCACCACCTGATTTTCCAGGGCTGTTCTTACCGGTTAGATCCCTCGAATTGTCAGAGCCGAGACATCACATGGCCACTGTGATGAAGGGTGCAATGGTGCGGTGGGGGGTTCGGCGGTGGTCAGAATGGGACGGCTGCGGGTTATAACGTGCCATCGTTCCTCTCTCCCCATTCTCTCTCTCTCCCCATTCTCTTTCTCTCTCCCCATTCTCTCTCTCTCCCTCCCTTCTCTTCTCTATCCCTCCCTCCCAGCCACGGCTCCACCCCTCTCTCTCTTCGGGGAGAAGCGGTGATCAATGCAGGGAGGGCCGGGCCACTGATACTAGCCAGTGCCTCCCCAGCCATTGACCTCACCGCATGTCACTGCTCATACCGGGTGCTATTCTGTCAGTAGTGCATTAACTACATTGGATGATCAACTAAGCAACATCCACATGTTATAATTCTCACCTCTGTTTTGTGGATCTCTAATTTTAATCACTTAAGCAATGGTGGACTTGACGTCAGTGAGCAGGAGACTCATCTCCACACAGTCTTTTCAATGGTGTATCTTTTAGCCAGCTGTACACTGATTTTCAGTGATTTTATTTACACAGAAACTCAAATCCCTTCGGTCTTCCACAATGGCAGGTTTCTCAGCAATTAGAAAAATTCTGGATGTTTTTTTAAATCTGAAGGGGGTGACCTCACTGTTCCCCAGACTGAATTCTTGTCTGCCTCTATTTCCCACTCTTTCTGCTTCTGTCTTTGTAAATTACTGACCTCCGTACTGTGAACTGCAAGTTAGAATCTATCGTGCTATTCCTTTATCCAGGACATGGTTAGAAATTTCCGAGGCCCACAACAAATCGCTGCTTGTTAGTTTGCACCAACCAGGCAACTTTTATCTCCAACCTATTTCCTTTCACCAATCTGCCGTGTGGCCGGAATTTCCAATTGCACTTACTTCCAGTCATTTGGTCATTGGTCAGAGAGATATAGTACAGAAAGAGGCCCTTCAGCCCACCAAATCTGCGCTGACCATCATCCACATTAACTTTTTTCAGTTCTCTCCACATTCTCTGCAACTCCCCTCAGATCCTACCACTCGCCTACATGGTAGGACCAATTTACAGTGGTAAATTTAACTTACCAGTCGACATGTCTTTGGAGAATGGGAGTAAACCTTAGCATCTAGAGGAAACCCAGGTGGTTACAGGGAGAATGCACAAATTCCACTCAGACAGCACCGGAGCCCTGCTTGAATTTTGTGGGATTTTTTGGACATTTTTCCATTCTGTTTACTTCAGGAAGGAATTGTGCCCCCACCCCCACTTCCTTTTGAGGAGATTTCACACATGCCCTCTGATACCAATTGTGTACTGTTTCAGAAAGTGTGCTAATACACTCTGAGCGGGTTATATTTGTCAATTACTCAGAGGCTGGTGGAAAAGTCTGCTATTTCTCTGACGTCACCAAAGCACACATATCAAAGACGTGCAGATTTGTAGGTTAATTGGCTTGGTAAATGTACAAAATTGGCCCTAGTGGGTGTACGATAGTGTAAATATGCAGGGATCGTTTGTCGGCGCGGACCCGGTGGGCCGAAGGGCCTGTTTCCACGCTGTATCTCTAAACTTAACTAAAGCGACTCTGCTTAATTGCATTGTGAATGCTTAGTAAGTCCATTCTGTTTTTAGGCATGCTAATCCCAGAAAGGTTTGGTGCATTTTTTCCAGTGCATCCTTCAGACAGAAAATACACTTCCCAGGGTGAAACTGGGCCCTACAAACAAAAGGCAATGCCAGTGTAGGTCTGTGCCCAGTAAGCTGATTTCAAATGAAACCCATACATGATGCATCATCTGGGGCAAAGGAGGGTAATCAAATTGGCCAACCCTGATATTATTATTGCGTTGCATGATGAAACAATCAGCCAACTCACATAACCTAGTATTTCAGGAGGAACAGCCGGTTGGATGAGATAATAAGTTAAGCATTCCAGGAGTAGAGGAAAAACATTGGGAAAGCAAAAAAAGTTTGCAGTTTCTCTTGAATTTCACAACTTGAATCATCTACGTTCATTGGCGGACTGGCCAGGGTGTCAGCTTGCCTGATGGCAAGTGGGCCCCTGATGAAGTGGGCCCCCTTTGTCTCCTGGCAACCAATATTTTTATCCGGTCCGCCACTGTCTACGTTGATTTTTCACATACAGACGTCAGAGTTAAGCAGTCTCAATTACATGACATTTCATGGAGAAAATACCATTTGGTTACCACCAGGAGGGTTATTGCACTGGTATGTACTACATTCTGAGTATGAAATGATTGATGTGAGCAGCTCTTTACATCAGTTAGGTAAAAATAAAACTTCCCACAGAACTTTGGCTGATGAACATAATTAGAAGATTATGGCACAGATTTCACTTGAAGGATTTAGAGCAAAATTGGCTTCAACTACACCATCCTTCACAAAAAGGCACTGCAGAGAGGCAATGGCAATTCCCTTGGTAACAAAAGTATGCAAAGTCAGAGACTGGATTTCTCCAGATAATCAGGACATTTGCCAGAGGCCTTTATTTGTGAGTAAGCTACTGGAATGCCAGATGCGACATAATAATGTTTAAAAAAAAAAAATAATTCCTTACCTATCTTCTAAACATACAAGGGTTGGCAGTACAGGAAAATGCATTTTAATAATGCTTTCTTGTGCAAGATATATCCTAATTCTTAAGACGATGCAGTTCATATAAGCATTAAAAGCATTCCATTAAAAAGCAGTATAAAATAGCAATTACTTACCACCAAGAATAGACCCTTAAAAATTGTTTATTTTATTAGGATTTTTGTAGTTCATTGGCATACAAATGTGCTTTATTTTGTTTCACAGAAATTGAAATAATATTAAAACATGTCTGGATAGTGTTAAGCTTTAACTCACATGATGTCCCATTACATCTGATCCACCCAGAGCCTCCACCCACTTAATACATCCCTTAATGGGATGTTTTCAACTAAACCAAAGTACACTATCACAGCAAATTAAAACAAATTGCTTTCTTTGCTTGTTTTCCTTTTGTAATTTAAATCCGTCCTGTTGTTTATTTTCCTCAAAGTAAGAAAAATTACATGAAAATAAAATGAATATTACAGATTGTAAATCGTTGATCGACCATTTTCACCCTCGTCATTTCCTCCCTCTCTCGGGCAGAATTTAAAAATAGCTTAAAAGCACATCACCAGTTTCAGGAAGAGTTTCTACCCCACTGTTAACATTCTACTGAATGGTCCTCCCATAAGCTAGGATGTACTCTAATCTTCCAACCCACCTCACTGCGGACCTTGTACTTAAAAAAAAAAAGTGCACTTTCTCTGTAACTATAAAACAATAATGTTTTAATGATGCACTCTGGTGTTTTCCTTTTTTTTTTCTTCTTTGACTACCTGTTGTACTTGTGCATTGCTTGCAAACAAAGTTTTTCACTATATCTCGGTACATGTGACAATATGGTCATTGGGGATTCAATATAAAACTTGGCATTTTTAAAGTACCCTATCTCCAGTGTTGCAATTCAACCCAAATTCTTTAGTTAATTTATACATATTATGAAATATCTGTGATGATTTATAAGGTGATAATTGTAGTTAATAAGGACACAAATATACAATTTAAACAGAATCTACAGCTAAAGTGTAAAGTTTAACAACTTTGAGACTTCAGACAATTGTAATGTAAATTTGAGAAGAATTAATTTAAGAACAAACTGTTATTGAGACCAAAATGCAGGTTGTTTGTGTGAATGACAACCAAAGGGAAATTGCAATTATGGCCTTTCAACCCCACTGGTACTTGTTGCTATTTAATTTGCCTGCTTACACTGTCCGTTGTGTTTCCAAATCCCACTTCTCTTCAACCACCCACCTAAATTACTGTTCGTAAATATTCATATGATTCCAGCATTCAACACAAAATACTGCACATATTGTGGGTCTACTGTGGCGATGCAAGCACTGCAATGATTCCTATAGTTTTATACAACTTTTTACAAAATAAATAAATTATACAGAACTTTGTGTGAAGCTCTGCGAAACATTGCAAATCTGAATGTCAAGAATCTCCTGCCCTGGTTCTCAAACTCTGACCATTTTGTCAGAGCAGTATGATCATTGAATCCCACATCCTCAACATCACCACTGATCTGACCAAAGATATAAATATTAGAACAGCTTATAAATGTGGTGTTCTATATTGAGTAACTAATCCAGATTCCTCAAAGCCTCCCCTTCAATTACAGGGTACAGCAGTAGTGGGATAAATGATTTTCGACATCTATGATGGTTCCAGTTGTTTGAATCTTGCGCAAATCCATCTTCCAAATTAAAATTTGCTCCATCCAAATATGAAAATATGAAATAAAATATTTCTTCACCCGTTCTATGTACTATTAACAGGGTATGTGACAGCAAAACAAAATATCTACAAATGAGTTTTCTAATTCCATGATCTTCACTACCTGGGAGAATAGATGTCCACATCCAGAGATATTTTACTGGGTTGTCAGCATTCCTGTCTGAGTAATTAGTTAAAATTATGGAATTCCCTGGTAATATTTTGTACTGATGGATTGCAGCAGTTCCAGGCAAGACATCTATACCTTTTCAAGGACAAATGGGGCCAGCCACCATATCACAAGAATGCTAGAAATCATAATACAGAAAAATATTATATTATGTAAAATAGAATGCATTTTTACTTCCACGTGTTAACTAATTCCACTTTAAGACCACTAATCCCAATTGGTAGTTAAACAAGCGTGAGTTTGTACACAAATCAGTTAAGACAACTGTCGACGTGGCTCCAAGCACGACTGCTGCAAAGTTTTGTCTGCGCAGTTATTTGTCTGTGTAAATGATTACCTTTGCTTGTTTAGACTTGTTTGGAGGTTGAAGGGAATATTTTTACAGTAGACATAAAATAAACACAGATTTAAACAAGTACTTAACATTTCTATTCTTGTTTTCCTGATAGCACTCCACTCTTACCATTTAAAATGTTAGTTCTCTCTCATTTTCGTTGCTTCCTGAAAAACATACACTTGCGCCCAGGATTCTTTTAATGTCTTCATCGGGTGCATAGCAGATGCAACCTGCCCTCCCACTGGGCATATACCCAGTAAATGCATTGCCGTTTTCCTGTATCATTTTAGGTCGTTTAGTGAAGCATCTGAGATGAGACTTTTATTACCGAACAGTAACATCAGAGGCAAAGTCCTCTGGAACTAAGCAGCTGTGTAGATAAACTCAGAGAAATAAAATCATTACACCCAAACAACTAATTTATCTTCCTTAAACTGTTATGCCACAGTACCAACAGCGAAATTCTTTGATGGTTTAAAACTCTCTTGTCACTAGATGATTGTTTATATACGCACTGCACAGCCAACTTACTGTTTCTCAGGACTAAGTGAAAGCTATTTCCTCAGCTTCATTTTGGCTAACCTCACAAAGACCATTGAGGAAATATCAACACAACTTCCTTTAATAAATCATTGAGTAACTACATGGGCAGAGTCTGCAGACAAAGGGCCAAACTTCAACCATTATATAAAACCATGTCACACTAACTCAGACATCTCACAAACTTTGTATCAACACTTCTTAATGACTACTTCTGCAACCAATCTTCATGTATGAATAATTGGATACAAAACATTCTTCACAGCTGCTCATTTATTATCTATGAAATCCAAAGTCCTTGCGCCATGATTTCCCATAGCAAGTCAACGATACATTCAATGCATTAAGAAATTGTGGCTATCATTGTGGCCTGCTACAGAAAAACGGAGGAGAAACAAAATGATTGATAAGCAGGTGACCATTTAGCCTATCGCATCTACACGAGGTCTTCACCAGAGCAACTCTCTAGTTCCACCCACTGGACTTTTCTTCCCAGTCCTCTAAAATGTCCTCCACCATGTACTTATCCTGTTCCCTCCTAAGAGCCACAATGGCACCAGTGTCGCCACACCAGCAGACGGTGCATTTGCGATATCAGTAACACTTGATGTAAACGTTTTTCCTCATGTCACTCTTAATTCTCTTCCTTTTATTACACAATTGTGCCCTCTAGTCCTCAATCCATTCGCGGTATGTAGCAGGCTCCCACAATCCACTCTGTCCTCACCCTTTATATTTTACACACTTCAGATCTCCTCTCTGCCTCCCTTCAAAGAAAACTAGTCCCACATTTGTAACAACACTATGGCTTTTGCGCATCTCATCTAATTGTTGATGATCTACAGAAGGCTGTGGAAGCCAAGTGTAGATGGTTCATGCATGCAACCAATAATATAGCTACCTCAGTACCACTAACCACACCTTAGTTATCAAGTATAATAACTCTCTCTATCTCTGTCTCCCTCTCTTGGTTCCAGCACGGTTATAGACTGTAAGCAGTCAGTGCTGGAATGAGTCCAACCTGTGTGATCATTAAACATTAAGTAAAGTTACAAGTGTGTCAGACTTAACTTCTTTACATGGTGTCAGAAAGTTAAAACGCACGCTTCCTGTTTATCGGGTTTTATTTCTTTGAAAGTGTTGCTTTATCTGAGGTTTTTTTCGTACCCCTCTGCCACCATGGCATCCTCGTGCCGCAAACCCTCGCCCCTGGTCTTTGATGCCGACATAGCGGAGCGCTGGGCGACTTTTGAGTTGGATTTCACACACTACATTAATATCGTTCATCGAAACGATCCCGACGCCGTCAAAGCATCTCTTCTGCTGAACCTTGCTGGTCCTGATGCCATGAGGAGAGCACTTGCCTTTGCCTACAATCCCGCGGTCCGGGATGAAAATGATCAGGTTGAAGTACCTGCGGAGTCTGCCAACGATCCGGTATGTTTGCTGCGGAAGTTTGCTGAAATTTGTGACTTGCCCTCTAACAGCATTTTAGAGCGAGCTAAGTTTTTTACGCGGAAACAACAGCCTGATGAGCCAGTTGAATGTTTTATTGCTGATCTGCGCTATCTCGCCCAGAGGTGCCGATTTGAAAATATGGGAGTGCTGGAAGCAGTTAGCGAACCCACCGACTGGGTCTCCAACATGGTCACCACCCTGAAAAACGACAAGAACGGGATACGGGTGTGCATTAATCCGAAGGACCTGAACCTCGCGATCAGGCGACCACACTACCCCATGAGAACCGTGGAAGATGTTGCAGCTCAAGTCGGCCAGGCCACGGTCTTCTCTGTCCTTGATGCCAAGAGCTCCTTCTGGCAAATACCACTCGACAAACGTTCCTCCGACATGACAACGTTTGCCACTCCATATGGCAGATTCAAGTTCCTACGGATGCCATTTGGTATTAACTCTGCCAGCGAGGTGTTCCAGCGGTCCATGGAACAGCTGTTCGCCGGCATGCCGTGTGCCATCATCGTGGATTAGATAGATTAGATTAGATAGATTAGATAGCCTTTTATTGTCATTCAGACCGAAGTCTGAACGAAATTGAAGCAGTCATACATACAATACAATACAATAAAAAACAACAATAAACACATATTAACATCCACCACAGTGAGTCCACCCAACATCTCCTCACTGTGATGGAGGCAAAAGTCTTAGGTCTCCAGTCTCTTCCCTCCTCTTCTCCTTCTGCGCTGAGGCGATACCCCCCGGGCGATGTTCTACGGGAAAAATGCCGCCGAACACGACAAGAACCTCTGCCGGGTCCTGGACCGGGCCAGACAGATCAATTTGAAACTGAACGAAAAAAAGTGCAGATTCCGCGTCTCCGAAGTGCCTTACGTCGGGCATATCTTCACTTCTAATGGACTGAAGCCCGACCCGCAAAAGACAAATGCAATCTCCCAGATGTCAGCCCCCACCGACGTCCTCGGTCTGCAACGATTCCTGGGCATGGTCAATTACCTGGGGAAGTTCATACCTAATCTCAGTGAGCTGAGCTCACCCGAGGCAGCTAACCAATAAAGACACTGCCTGGTCCTGGTTTCCACAACACCAGCAGGCTTTCGAATGGCTGAAGTCTAAGTTGACCAGCACCCCGACTCTAAAATTCTTCGACCTGCGCCGTCCCATTGTTGTTACCTGTGATGCCTCTCGTTTTGGACTAGGTGCTGCTTGCCTGCAGCTCTACGACGACGGATCGCTGTTACCGGTCTCGTATGCCTCGCGGACCATGACCGACACGGAGCAACGGTATGCTCAGATCGAGATGGAGCTCCTGGCGGTGGTGTTCGCTTGCTCCAAGTTCAAAGACTTCCTCTTCGGCAGCAAATTCAGTCGAAACCGACCACCAGCCATTAGTAACTATTCTTAACAAACCAATACATATTGCCCCCGCCAGGCTGCAGCGCATGATGCTGCAGCTCCAGCGTTTTGATTTCCAAATCGTTTACAAGAAGGGCACTGAGATGCATGTGGTCGACACTCTGTCTCGTGCCCCACTAGCCTCCTGTGACCGCCACCCTTACGAGCAGGAAGACCTGCTGGTACTGAACGTCAACTTTGTCCCGACCAAGCAGCTGCAGTGCCTGACCGAGCACACCGCTGCTGACCCTGCTTTGCAGCAGCTCGACAGACGCACCTCTTTGCCGTCGGGTGCCCAGCCTTTCTTCCTAGTCCGCGATGAACTGGTAATCCAAGATGGTGTTATCGTCAAGGGCCACAAGGTCGTGGTCCCGGCCTCTCTATATGATCTATACTACAACGCAGCACACAGCGGTCATCCTGGGGTCGATGCCACTATTTCTCATGCCCAAGGACAATTCTACTGGCCTGGTATGGCCAAATACATCAGGGACAGAGTATCCTCCTGTTCCTCCTGCAACAACCTCGCCCCACACCAGCAGCGCCAGCCCCTTTAGCAGCAGCCGGCGCCTACCATGCCCTGGACATCGCTGGCTGCCGACATATTCGAATGGCGGGGCAAGCAGTTTCTCGTCCTGGTTGACTCGTACTCCAACTGGTTCGAGGTGAGCATACTTCCTTCCATCACCTCCGAGATGGTCATCAGCAAACTGCACAGGCACTTCGCCACCTTCGGTGTCCCTGTCCGCTTGCAGACCGACAATGGCCGGCAATTCACAAGCGCCGAATTCAAGGCTTTCGCTGCCAGGTGGAACTTCCATCACTACACCAGCAGCCCTGAGTACCCACAAAGTAATGGCCTGGCCGAGCGGGCTGTATGGAGTGCTAAGGGTCTGCTGGAGCAGTCCCGCCTGTCCAACTGCGATTTCTACCTGGGCTTACTTAACCTACGTAACATCTCCCGGGACCCAACCATGGGTTCCCCTGCCCAGCGTCTGATGTCGAGGATGACAAGACCACCCATGCCAACCGCCCAACAGGCCCTGCTACCCAAAGTGCTCGAGCCTGCCACTGTCCAACAGCGGATTGAACAGAAGCATGAGGTTCAACGACGGTCGCATGACAAGTCCTGCCGCCCGCTGTCGCCTCTACTGCCCGGGCAGGTATTTCGGATGCAGACTACCACCAGCTATTCCCGCCTTGCTACCGTGGTTGGTGTGGCTGACTCTCCCAGATCTTACCTGGTGGACTACGATGGGACTGTCTATCGTCGGAGCAGTCAACACCTGCTGGCTGTGAACGAGCCGAAGCCCGCACCTGCGGGTCCTTATGCTCCTCCGTTGCTGTTCCAGCCTGTCACTGCCGATTGCCCTGCTGTTCCCTGCATGCCGCAGACCCCTCGCCTGTTGCGTTCTCCTCCTCTGCTGCCGCCAGGTTTTGGCCGGGTTGCTTCCCCTCCTAAAAGTTCACCTCCCCCTCCTGCCTCTCCAGCTCCGACTGCGTTTTCTCCTGCTTTAACTTTATCGCCTGCCTTCTCTTCTTTCCGATGGGGGGGGGGGGGGGGGAGGCGTTGTACGCACGCATTCGGGTCGCATTGTCAAGCCGCCTGTTCGCTACGGCGACTTTGCTTAAACTCGCATGCTTTGTGCAATTACACTGCTACGGCTCTAATTCTGTTTTGATTTCTAAGGGGAAGGATAATAATAATAATAATAATAATACATTTTATTTTTGGGCGCCTTTCAGAAATCTCAAGGACACCTTACAGAGATTAACAGGAATAAAAAACATATAATCAGAATAAAATAAATAATAAAGACATTACAGAAACACAAATTAAAAACAGAATTCAGTCCAAAAAAAAAAAATCAAAAACACAATGTGAAAAAAGAGAGCAGCGGCAGCTAAAGCGCGCCAGCGTCCACTCTCCCTTCCGACAGCCATCTTGGACAAAGACTAACAGGATTACTTAGACAAAAAAAATCATCCCCCCACAATGGATACCACTGTGGGGGAAGGCACAATGTCCAGTCCCCAACCCCAAGTTCACCCAAAGTCAGGCCTATTGAGGCCACCGCAATTGCCTCTACGGAGGCCCGATGTTCCTGGCCGTTCTCACCGGGTGATCTTGCCCCGGCGTCGGGAGAGTCCTCTCAGCGGCTGGGCCACCTGGAACGGCCGCTTCCTAGCTGGAGACCGCGGCTTCCGGCCTGGAGCTCCCAGGCTCCTGATGTTGAAATCGGCGCCGCCCGCTCCGCTCCGCAGACCCGCAGCCCGGAGGTGTCGACCACGGCGGACACAGCTCACCAGAGCTCCAGCGCGTCGATCCAGCGCGGCAACCCAGGCAAGTCATCGCCCGCTCCGCGACAGCGCTGCGCCGCCACCGAGGCCGAGGTGCTGGGCGGTCCCCGCCAGGAAACGGCGCTCCAAGCCCGCTGGTAGGCTACGAGGACGGGTCGACGGGCAGCCCGGAGAAAAAGCTGCCTCACCGACCAGGTAGGGACCTAGAAGTAAAATTGCCCCCTACCCCCCACATTAAAAAGTCCATTTCTCCAACGGACGAAACACAGGACTTACTAAAAACTTTTTTAAAAAGCGAAGTAAACGGACGGCTGCTGGTTAGCAGCCGCTCCCCAAGATGGCTCCTCCTCCTTTTGGATGTAGATGGTTCATGCATGCAACCAATAATATAGCTACCTCAGTACCACTAACCACGCCTTAGTTATCAAGTATAATAACTCTCTCTATCTCTCTCTCTCCCTCTCTTGGTTCCAGCAAGTCAGTGCTGGAATGTGTCCAACCTGTGTGATCATTAAACATTAAGTAAAGTTACAAGTGTGTCAGACTTAACTTCTTTACACCAAGTGAATGGATATTTTTAAGGCAGAGATTGATAGGCTCTTCATTAGTACAGTGTTAGGGGTTATGGGGAAAAGGCAGGAGAATGGGGTTGAGAGGGAAAGTTAGATTGATCAGTCATGATTAAATGGCAGAGTAGATTTGATGGGCCAAATGGCCTAATTCTGCTCCTATAACTTGTGAACTTATAAAATACACCCAGCAGTGTGATGTTCCTTCTACTGTTTCACAGCTGCAACTAAATAGATTTTATCTCTGACCCTTCAATGAAATCCTCTCTCCAGTACCAATATTTTCTTTAATATATTTATAATTATGTTTCCAAGGATATTTAATGCCCAGTTCTGTTCCTTCTTCAACCCAAAATTGTTATCACCATCACATCATATTTCCACATTTATACTAACAATACTTGCACTTTCACATACATGTATAGTAAATCAGATTGATTGAATATTTGTTCTCATTTTATTTTTGCTGCTACCAAACTGGCAATTGCTGCATAGTTGTGACTGGTAATGCCATGTTCTTTTGGTTAACGAATGCCTTGTGAGAAATTCAGATTAAATATATTAAAATGAGCAGTCAGTTGATTTATTTCTGTACAGTTTATTGCTGACTACTTGATGTAAAAACAAATGCAGTGTACAAAGATAAAAGCATTTTATGATAATGTCTGGAATAACTAACAAAAGCTCCAAGTGGCAGATTGTTGGAATTTAACAACAAAAAAACAACTCCACCTCCCCATAAAATAGAAAGTCAATCTGAAGGCAATTTGGCTGACATAACAATGGCTGGCTTTGCTTATGAGAAACACTGAGCCAAGTATTAGCAATCTTCAGCTTTATCAATAACATGCACAAGTTACACACAAGAACACAGCGATATTATGCATAATAAAAACAGTGACATTACACTCCCAGCATCAGTGCTGTAAAGTATTTTGATCATACCCAGGTGGTGAGCTTTCTGAAACTAGGAAGCAGATGTGACAGCGATCCTACTTAGTCAATTGGTTCCTGAACATCAAATCAATCATTTAGTGCTTTTGAAATGTCTTAATTCTCAAAATTGTGATATACTGTGCCCTCCATAATGTTTGGGACAAAGACCCATCACTTATATATTTGCCTCTATACACCACAATTTGAGATTTGTAATAGAAAAGAAAATCACATGTGGTTAAAGTGCACATTATCAGATTTTAATAAAGGCCATTTTTATACATTTTGGTTTCACCATGTAGAAATTACAGCAGTGTTTATACATAGCCCCCTATTTCAGGGCACCATAATGCTTGGGACACATTAATGTCATGTAAATGAAACTAGTCATGTTTAGTATTTTGTTGCATATCCTTTGCATGCAATAACTGCTTGAAGTCTGCGATTCATGGACATCACCAGTTACTGGGTGTCTTCTCTGGTGATGCTCTGCCAGGCCTGTATTGCAGCTATCTTTAGCTTATGCCTGTTTTGGAGGCTAGTCCCCTTCAGTAGTTTTGGAGGCTAATCCCCAGGCCATAACACCCCCACCACCGTGTTTCTCAGATGAGGTGTTATGCTTTGGATCTTGGGCAGTTCCTTCTCTCCTCCATACTTTGCTCTTGCCATCACTCTGATATGTTAATCTTCGTCTCATCTGTCCACAAGACCTTTTTCCAGAACTGTGGTTGCTCTTTTAAGTACTTCTTGGCAAACTGTAACCCGGCCATCCTATTTTTGCAGTTATCCAGTGTTTTGCATCTTGCAGTGTAGCCTCCGTATTTTTGTTCATGAAGTCTTCTGCAGATAGTGGTCATTGATAAATCCACACCTGACTCCTGAACAGTGTTTCTGATCTGTCGGACAGGTGTTTGGGGATTTTTCTTTATTATGGAGAGATTTCTTCTGTCATCAGCTGTGGAGGTCTTCCTTGGCCTGCCAGTCCCTTTGCCATTAGTAAGCTCACCAGTGCTCTCTTTCTTCTTAATAATGTTCCAAACAGATGATTTTGGTAAGCCTAAGGTTTGGCTGATGTCTCTAACAGTTTTATTCTTGTTTCTCAGTTTTATAATGGCTTCTTTTGACTTTCATTGGCACAAGTTTGGTCCTTATGTTGATAAACAAGGATAAAAGTTTCCAAAGGTGATGGAAAGATTGGAGGAAAGACTTGGTGCTGAGAGCTCTCTTATACCTGCATTGAGGAGACATTTAAACACACCTGAGTAACTACAAACACCTGTGAAGCCATGTGTCCCAAACATTATGATGCCCTGAAATGGGGGGGGGGGGGGGGACTATGTATAAACACAGCTGTAATTTCTAGATGGTGAAACCAAAATGTATAAAAATACCCTTTCATGAAATCTGACAATGTACACTTTAACCACATGTGATTTTTTCTCTATTACAAATCTCAAATTGTAGAGTACAGAGGCAAATAAATAAATGATGGGTCTTTGTCCCAAACTTTACGGAGGGCACTGTAGACAGATGATTAGTATGTGCGCTCCTTGAGGAAAGCATCTGTCTCATCCACAGGCTCCTGCCAAGCCTCTGATCAGATCATATAATTAAAGTCAGTTGTTTTAAATAAACTGCATGTTGTTGCTGCAATGTAGCAATAAAATACTTGCTTTCATAAAATTTAGGAATTGCATTGTCGTCTGTTTTTGTTGCCATTTCCAAACTCATTGAACATAATTGATAGCTGATGCCTATGAACTAATAATAATGTAGTGTGGAAGAATTGTGCAGCACTAATACAATTGCTTAACAGTTAAATAATAATTAAGGTTAAAGTGGAAGGACAGGAAATACAAATGGAATATTTCAGTTTAAAGTGCAGAAAATTTGAGATTTATGCATTGTTTTGAAAATCAGGGATCTTTATATGGGCCAAAAATCAAACTTAAACTGCTTCCTACCTGATTTAAAACTGCCTTCATTCACAATACATACAGTTTTATAGATTGAAAAAGTCAGTATTGAAGCTGACGAGTTATGCAAGTATGAGGCATGTGATTTGCAAACAAGAAGACTGTTTGGAATGATCTGTACCAATTCTAATTAAGAATATCAGTGGTCCAGTTTAGCATGCAAGCAAAAAGACAACATACATGACTCTCAAATACATCAGGATTTCTCATACAATTTATTATATTGGAGTTAGGCAAACAAAAAGGTAAATCCTTGCAATATTGCATGGGCTACTGTAAGGAAAATCAATTTAGAGATCATTTGTTGTTAGTGTTAATTGATTTTGATTGGAACAGTGAGGAACATTTGGTCCTTAGAAAGAGAAAAGAGAGAATGAGAACGTCTAGTTGCACTACAAAGATCAAAATCCAGTCCAAATAACATTAACTCAAAGAACATAGTACTCTCTGTCAAGCACTGATTGGTCAGCAATAGACTGTGTGCTCAGTTCTGGTTGAACTTGAAACCACAAGCTCTTGGCTTAATGTGCAAAATTGCCTTTAATTGAATGATGAAGTACTTGTATTTATATAGTGCCTTTCACAACTTCAGGACAATGTAAAAACACCAAAATGCAGAAATAAACAAATAAGAATACATACATGATAAACACACGAACTCCTTCTTATCAGCCATCACAGTTATCCTACAAGATGTTACTTTGCTCAGTGTTTTGGAGAATCTCTGTCATGTCTGAGAATCATTTTTTTCAAAACCCTGAATTACAAGGGCTAGTCTCTGAGTTTTAAGTTTCAACCAAAAGAATGTTGTACTGTGTACACTTGCTGGCATGAAACCCAACTTGCTTTTATTGAAAACCCTCAAGGATTAACGGAGTCTGCCGCATATTAACAAGTCAGCATTTTGGCAGCATCCGCCACAGACTTGCAAGTAAACAGGTAACTATTAGTTTACTTTGGCCCTTCATCAAGATTTAAAATATGACAGGGAAGGTAATTATCACCATAAACCGAGCTCACTTATCAGGGAACTTGTCAACACTAATGCCATGTGACACAAAGTGTTGAGCTGATTCACAGGATTGAATAACAATCATAATGTTTGATTCACTTAGCATTTTGGACCTGTCAGCAGCATATTTTTGTATAGATGGCAAAATAAAGAAGGGTTTGGTGTACCAACTTTGTTATCAATGAAATGGCAAGAGATTGTTTTGGGGATTCCGTTGGTTGACTCTTCACCTCATTAATGATCATGTCTTTGACGATAACAAGTGCTGTGACAGGCACCAAAATCTGCCACTTGGAGGAAAAGATGAGATGCTGTGAAAGCTTGAGAGTGTGCAGCAATAATACACGAAGGTTTACAAACTATATAAAAACCGTATAAAGATTCCCGTTGTAATCAAGTAATATCAGTATAAACAGGTAAGATAGAAAATATATCTGTGATTACAGTAAAGTGATACCAAAATTCCATGCAAGGTGTGTAGAGACCGTTTCCTCTTCAGTTTCGCCTTAAACTCACAGTCAAGTATTGCATCCGAGGGATCAAGGGTGTTTGCAACCACGGGACCCAGCTCGTTCCATTCCTGGAGAAAAACAGAATGTTGTTATGAATTGACAACTAATTGTGCTTTATCATCATATAAATCCTAAAAACAGGTTTTTATTGCTCCGCTAGGGACTGATATAATTAATACACCTTACAAGAAACCACTGTAGATTCAGGACACACCACAGCTAAAACATCTTTTAATGTCACCCATTATATAGATATGTAATCATATTTTTAGAGATTTTTTTAATAGCGATACAGATGGAAAACAGGCGTTTGGGCCGTCCGAGTCCAGGCCGACCACGATCACCCGTGCATTAGTTCTATCCTACACACTAAGGACAATTTACAGAAGCTAATCAACTTACAAAGCTGCACGTCTTTGAAATGTGCGAGGAAACTGAAGCACCCGGTGAAAATCCATGTGAATGCCTGAGATTTGATCCTCAGAAGATTGTGGAGCTCCTGGTTCATCCAAGGCTTCTGATTGGGGAACACTCGGATGATTTTGATGGCAACACAGACCTCCACACAGCTCCTTGTGAAGTCGGTAACAATCGTGATGTATTTGTTGTGATTGTACATTAAAAAGCTGATTAAAGTTTGGAACACCTATTGATGTTAGGTCAATTGTTAATTTTAATTACAAAATTAACGATTTTATAAAATATGGGAGCATGGCCTACTCACAGGATCTCAGCAAACAGGCCTAAGAGAGTAAAATGTCTTATTTTGTTTGTGTAAACCACTCCCCAACCGCAAGTGTGATCTGCTAATTCAGCGTAATCTAAGGGGTGGGAGATTGCAACCTTCACGTGGTCCACCCTGTTTCGACTAATGTAATCAACCCGACGTGCTCAAACAAATAGATCAAATAGAACAAGTTGACCTACAACTTTAGGCTGTACATTCCATACGAAAGAAGACAAAGCGGAAACTAAGGAATGAAACACTGCTTTCTGCTAATAGGAGATCCCACCAGTCAAGGAGATTTTTAGTTGCGATTCATATTCCAGGAATGTTGGTTTAAAATGCAAATAGAATGGATTTAAATTTTCTATATGCTCCAACTAGAGATGAGATAAGAAATTATTTTATGCGGGGAATTATAGTATTGCAGAATGCAATGTCCGAAAAAGTGATGAAACTAGAGAGAATCATCATTTTAAATGCACCTAACCAGATTTTGAAAATTAACTATTTGTTGAGCTATGGGGTAAGAACAAAGAAGAGAAACAAATTAGCACCATGGTTTCAATGAGCAAGCATTGTTAAAATGACTGAATGGCCTTGTGTCATATTAGCGAACAACAGTGTGGTGCCCCTGCTACTTCCAAGAAAGACTAACATTACGGGAATTTCAACTCAGTGACTGATAACATGGAAAATGATGTTGCAGATTTAATCTGAAGGAAAACAGCAGCAGAATTAGCACTGTGAACATTTTGCTTTCCCACTGCCAGCTAGCCCTGTCAAGTCAAATTTACAATTATCTTCTGCAGACAAAATAGCGCAAACCACCCACACAAACAGGAAGTTGTTCAGAGATACAACTCTCAAGAGCTTGTAATTTGAAGCTTTCTGAAAAATAAACACCCCCCCCCCCCCCCCACACCTTGCATAGAAAAATGAAGAAATATTTGAAAAAAAGAGGCGTATCTTGGGGTCCATTTGACCTCTGGCCAGCCTTACAGTTCGAATTCCACAGAACTGCACAACGGCTTGATTGGACAGCTTGAGAAACATGCCGAGATGGAAGCAATTAAACAGAAGCAGTGGGAGGATTCTTTGCGGCATTGTTTAAAATATAGCCGACAGATTCCCTATTTTCGACTAAGCTTCATATTTTCACATACATTCCGCTCCCAAATTAGAAACTCTGCGGTAGAACAGTACAATCCTAAACATTTATGAAAAAATAAATTGCAGCCATCTTCCAGCTGTTGCTTTGATTTTGTTTTGCAACAGGACAGAACGTTCCACAGTAAATACCTAGCTGGGCTTTCTGAACGAGTCAAGAAAGCTTCCACATTTTAACCCTTTGCTGTTAAGCCACTTTCACAATGTAGTCATGAAATTAAGTCGGCTCTTCCCTGCAAGAACCATCACACGACAGTTCTGGCTTTCAATCTTGGCTTCCTCCATAGAGAAATCCCGTCCATATTTAAATATGCCTATTTACACATTTTCTTATGGGAATGGTTTCGGAGTCTGCCTTCTTCTGTCCAAATTTGTGAGGGACCATGGTGAACATTTCAGAATTTGAAACGGTCTGCATTTATGTCAAGAAACTCCAAACCCTAACAGCAACAGACTTTTGCAAGAATGCTCATACAGTGCCCTCCATAATGTTTGGGACAAAGACCCATCATTTATTTATTTGCCTCTGTACTCCACAATTTGAGGTTTGTAATAGAAATAAAAATGGTTAAAGTGCACATTGTCAGATTTTAATAAAGTGTATTTTTATACATTTTGGTTTCACCATGTGGAAAATTGTTTATATAGTCCCCCCCATTTCAGGGCACCGTAATGTTTGGGACACAGCAATGTCATGTGAATAATAGTAGTTATGTTTAGTATTTTGTTGCATATCCTTTGGATGCAATGACTGCTTGAAGTCTGCAATTCATGGACATCACCAGTTGCTGGGTGTCTTCTCTGATGATGCTCTGCCAAGCCTGTATTGCTGCCATCTTTAGCTTATGCTTGTTTTGGAGGCTAGTCCCCTTCAGTTTTCTCTTCAGCATATAAAAGGCATGCTCAATTGGGTTCAGATCGGGTGATTGTCTTGGCCAATCAAGAATTGACCTTTTTTTTAAGCTTTGAAAAACTCCTTTGTTGCTTCAGCAGCATGTTTGGGATCATTGTCTTGCTGTAGAATGAACCGCCGGCCAATGAGTTTTGAGGCATTTGTTTGAACTTAAGATAGGATTGAAGATAGTAGACGACAGATGGCACAATGGGCTAAGTGTTCGGCTGGCAACCGGAAGGTAGCTGGTTCGAATCCCGCTTGGAGTGCATACTGTCGTTGAGTCCTTGGGCAAGACACTTCACCCACCTTTGCCTGTGTGTGTCCTTGGGCAAGACACTTCACCCACCTTTGCCTGTGTGTGTGAATGTAATTATGTGAAGCACTTTGGGGTCAATGCAAGTTGACTAAAAATGTGCTATATAAATAAAGAAATTAATTAATTAATAGGATGCGTCTATACATTTCAGAATTCATTATGCTACTAACATCAGCAATTGTATCATCAATGAAGATAAGTGAGGCAGTACCTTCAGCAGCCCAGGCCATAACACCCCCACCACCGTGTTTCACAGATGAGATGGCATGCTTTGGATCTTGGGCAGTTCCTTCTCTCCTGTCCGAAGAAGGGTCTCGACCCGAAACGTCGTCCATTGATCAGTCTGAAGGGTCTCGACCCGAAACGTCTCCCATTCCTTCTCTCCAGAGATGGACACAAACCCGCTGAGTTACTCCAGCATTGTGTCTACCTTCGATTTAAATCAGCATCTGCAGTTCTTTCTTACACATCCTTCTCTCCTCCATACTTTGCTGCCATCATTCTGATCTAAGTTAATCTTTGTCTCATCTGTCCACAAGAACTTTTTCCAGAACTGTGGTTGCTCTAAGTACTTCTTGACAAACTGTAACCTGGCCATCCTATTTTTGCAACTAACCAGTACTTTGCATCTTGCAGTGTAGCCTCTGTATTTCTGTTCATGAAGTCTTCTGAGGACAGTGGTCATTGACAAATCCACACCTGACTCCTGAAGAGTGTTTCTGATCTGTCCGACAGGTGGTTGGGGATTTTTCT
Organism: Amblyraja radiata; assembly: GCF_010909765.2. Classification (NCBI taxonomy): domain Eukaryota; kingdom Metazoa; phylum Chordata; class Chondrichthyes; order Rajiformes; family Rajidae; genus Amblyraja; species Amblyraja radiata. Next base: position 26,703,433 of record NC_045980.1, on the reverse strand, counting down.
TTATTATAGAGAAGTTTTTCTGTCATCAGCTGTGGAGGATTAATTCCTTGTCCCTTTGCGATTACTAAGCTCACCAGTGCTCTCTTTCATCTTAATGATGTTCCAAACAGTTGATTTTGGTAAGCCTAAGGTTTGGCTGATGTCTCTAACAGTTTTATTCTTGTTTCTCAGTCTCATAATGGCTTCTTTGACTTTCATTGGCACAACTTTGGTCCTCATGTTGATAAACAGCAATAAAAGTGTTCAAAGGTGACGGAAAGACTGGAGGAAAGACTAGATGCTGCGAGCTCTCTTATACCCGCATTAAGGAGGCATTGAAACACACCTGAGCAATTACAAAACATCTGTGAAGCCATGTGTCCCAAACATTATAGTGCCCTGAAATGGGGGGGGGGGGGGGAGACTGTATAAACACATTAAACGCGGTAATTTCTACACGGTGAAACTAAAATGTATAAAAATACCCATTAATAAAATCTGACAATGTGCACTTTAACCACATGATTTTTTTCTATTACAATTCTCAAATTATGGAGTACAGAGGCAAAAATAATAAATGATGGGTCTTTGTCACAAACATTATGGAGGGCACTGTATATAATGTTTCTGAAAGAAGCTTTTGTGTAAGAAGGAACTGCAGATGCTGGTTTACACCAAAGATAGATCAAAATGCTGGAGTAACTCAGCAGGACAGGCAGCATCTCTGGAGAGAAGTAATGGGTGATGTTTCAGGTCAAGACGTCTCGACCTGAAATGTCACCCATTCCTTCTCTCCAGAGATGCTGCATGTCCCGCGTAGTTATTCCAGCATTTTGTGTCTATCTGCCCAGAAAGAAGATATTGACTACAAATTTAAGTTGGAGAATTTGGGGTTGTTTTCCTTGGAACTAAGAAAGTTTAACAAGATTGATCAAATTGGAGAAATAGACACAAATTTCCATTTCTATAGATTGATAGTACAAGGACTAGGAAAAACAGATTTGGTCAAGACCTGAAGTGTAAGGAAGAACTTTTTTTAAATAACAGAGCAAGTGATAATAAGCAGGAACTCAATGACATGTAGATGGTGAAAGCAGAAACAATTTGCTGATTTCAAATGTGGAACGGACTTCAGGAAAGTAATCTTGTCGAAGACTGACTGAATTGATCTACAGAGCGCCAACATTGACTTAATGAGCTGGATGGCTTCCTTTTAGATGATAATAATTCGGATTCTCTGTTCAAGGGTTGAGGGTCAGGTGAGGGATAGCTGCTTCGATGGGATTTGTTTGACATCCAGTTTCCAATAGCTCACAAATAGCAACATTTAGGGGCAAATTAAGATCATTAATGGCTCTTACCGGTAAATAAAAGCAGAAATGGTTCACTACTCAATGTCCATCTCCATTATCTGCAGGCTTCATTCTCATCTGTGCTTGCATCTGAACAATCATCTCTTGCATTCGACGCAACTGAGGAGAAAATAATTGTTCAATTATGGTATGAATTTACTGCACAGCACACTGCAAACGCCTGCACAAAGGGAGTAATGACCAAACTGCACAACATTATCCCACAGCACTCATTTAAAGAAACAACAAGATCCGAGGAAGTGTTGTACACAAACATACTGTATATTATTAACCAAGGAGTTGTTTGATTAATATTGGAGGCAGAAAAGTGCTTTACACAGCTAAATCATAAACACCTGATTTATTTAAAATAGACCCTCAACTTAAGGCTCCTGGAGAGAACACAAAAGCATCTCCTGACTTCTACAGATTATAATTGACATTCCACTTGAGTTGAATACTCATTATAATATAACTATAACTATTAGCTTTAAAATGCCACATTAAATGACAATGCTAGGCTTGAACCTGGGGAGAGAGGGATGGAAGATATGGAAGTGTGCTGTTTCAAAGAGCTTTTCTATACCAAAAGAACAGCACTTTGGATCCCATTTCATACTTTGATTTAAAAGGCATAAACTTGTTGTGCACATTAAATTTACAGCACCAAATGGATTTTGATAAGCAACTTGAGTCGCCATCAAAAGTTTGAAGATCAATGCCAGTTCTGGTCGCAAACCCAGAGCATTTATATTGCAGAGGTTTATAGGCTATAAACATTGTTTTCAGTCTGAATTCAGGCATCTCTCAAGCAGTTCATGTGGCACTGTATATAAAACATTTCTTGTGCCTAATGGCATTTCTTTGATGGCGAGACCATTTAATGAATGATCGTTTATTCGGGAGCTCAAAGTGAAAGATTTCATACATTAAGAAACTAAATTGACAATTCTAAACAGTTATGGCACAATTAAAAAAATGTCAAATCCCAAGCAATTGCCAATTAAATTTGTAAAGCCCTAATGGATTCAGTGAAGCTGGGACCCCCAGCAGATTTGCACCAGGGGTTACTTATTAACATTCTCTTAACATGCATGGCGATATGATCATAGATTACTCTACATTGATAAAACCAAACCTTGAGTGAACGGCAGACCCACACATAGTACTGTTCAATGTTTTTTAGATGGACAGAATCACTATTCTCCACATACGATGCATATGTAACTGGATTTGGTGGAGGATGTACCCTGTACTGGTCATTCTCCAGTTTCCTTGAGCATTCACACCCTGACAGTACTGTGCCATCCAGTGGCAAGCACCACTAATCACTCGCGCCACTTTCTCTCATTCCCTCCCCCACACCCGCCCATTTCTGCAGAGCTGCTGAACAATCACAAAGAAATCAAATTCCAGACCACTGGCTGAGAATATTTAATTCTATCCTCAGCAGGCAAGTCTATGTAACAAGCGAGGAGTGAAATATTGTGAATTCTCAGAGAAAGCTTTGCTTTGCACATTGCAATGGGCCAGAACAAAGCGGAAGGGTTTATCAGGTTCGCTAGGAGATTAGATTAATTTTCTACAAATATGATGATAGATTGAAGAGGCACAGAATGATGAAATAAAAAGGTAGGCAGAATGACTGACAGAATTACACCTTAGCACGAGATGAGGTGGACGGACTAGAAGGGTCGAGATGGCCTGTCCGTATTGTAATTGTTATATGGTTATATGGTTATATGAGCGTCTGCACTCAGCTAGTCCCCAAAAGAGCAAGCACTGTGGTGTAAAGTTACTGGAAAATAAAAGTCAAACCTAAAGCAAGCATATTCCATTTCCTCAACATGGCTTGTTCCTTCAGGTTCAATGTTTTGCTGCTGTAAACGATCCTTTTGATTGACTGGACAGAGAAACCGTGAAATCCAAGGAACTATTAGAAGCCTACAATTATGATACTTGGTAAATTAAGTTTTTGTTTCAAGTTGTTCCTTCACACAATGCGGATATTACTGGTAATACTAGCTTGCAGTGTCCACTCTTAAAAGCCCTTAAACTACAATGATAATAGCTAACCACATTAGTGGGTCTGGGGGCACCTACCAGACAGTTTTCCTTATCAAGAGGATATTGGTGAATGAGATTGTGTTTTAAATAATCATCTGGTATCGTAATGGTTACTAATACAGATGCCAGATTTTAATTCTAGATTTACTTTATCACTTGAATTTAAATTGCCCAGCTGCCACGATAAGATTCAAATAAAGGATCAGTGTCTAGGCCTCTGGACATTAGTCTAGTAACTTAACCCCTTGTCAGTTGCAAGCCTACAAATTAATGTTCATTTACAGCCACTGCACACCCATAGTCTGGTATTTAAGAAAAATACCTTGGTGACTCAATTTTTGTTACTTAAACTTCTTGGACATCAGCCTAAGAATTTTTCAGGCTACTGATTTTGCCCATTTGAATTATATTGATAGACTGGTTTTGAAACTGCGGTCTCGCTGATGTATTCTCATCACTCAAATTTGTGTTATTTTCTTTTAAATTAAAAGGGTTATGATCATTTTTTTTGCACATCCACAACCACTGTAGCCATTGGTTTGGGCAGCCACAAGGACCAACGCAGATAAATGCCCCAATCTACACTAGGTTGGTTTTGGATGAACAGAATACGCCAGTCCCATTTGGCTAAACTCTAACTGGTTGAGATTTTTTACCTTTGTATTTTATTCCAAATGTAATGATTATCTCCATTGTGCAACACCTCAAATGCAGACATCAATGCTCACACTGGCGTGGTGATTACTGAAGATTAGACAACACTCTACAGTTTTAAAAAAATTGGCAGAAAGATTACTCTGAAACCTGCTGACCCAATAAATATATACACACACATGCGTGTGTGTGTGTGTGCGTGCGCGAGTGTGTGTGCGTGTGCGTGATGTAAACCTGCCCCAGCAAACTTGTTAAAAAACAGAAAATTCAGTGCAATCTTGGATCAATTTAGTCAATAGGGCTCTTGTGCATCAAATTTAATCTATAAAGGAAACCAATGCTTTCTCAGGGTATCCACCTAAATGGATTTAAACGCAAAATACTGCTAATGCTGGAATCTAAAATTCAGAAATGCAGAATAAATATCTGAAGTTACCAAAATGGGATTTAACTTGAATGGAAGAACACATTCAATGCAGTGCACATTCCATTTCAAAATAATAAAATGGGGTGGAAATTACAATTAACCAAATGAATATCCAGGTACAAATCTGTAATTTGCACTACATTGTAACATCCCAGATACTAGACTCTTCCTGTTCATTTCTCAAAATTTCAGAGTACCTTAGAAAGGAAATATAAAGTTGTGACTACTGAGTACACAACTCCAATCTATGTAACATTAATTTGTACAAATATCACTGTTCCCACATTGCCAAAGTTTCAAAGTCCTAGAATAACCCACAGGAAAGAAGTAAACATGGTGGAAGATCATCTTTCTCAAGATAGTCAGCATTGAACACTGTCATCATTCTGCATACCATGGTCCAGAACACACAATTTACTATAAACCTTTGACAAACAAATTGCCTTAACGTTGCACCATTTCACAACATAGGAACAAAGCAAGAAAATACTTGAACATGAACAATTATAAAGTGAGAGTCTTGCTTTGGTACCGACAATGTAATTAAAACAATGTGAATGTGTGCAACAGATCAAGGGCCATGCTGCACATAACAAGAACCATAATTTTAATTATGAAGAATTTTTCTTCTCAGTCAGCTTTGAGTGCCAATCCTTGTGGCTGTTGGAATAAGCAAAGGTTGTAGTTCAGTAAAACAGAAGCATACATCTGCATTGCACATGTGGCACAAATATATCCTAAATACAATAGCAGTTTACAAGACAAATTCCAGACATAGGCAGCGTCTATAGTAAGTAAAAGCCTGTCTGTGCTCCAGGAGATCAAATGGTAGTTGCCTTCAGCCCAACTAATGGGTGTAATGCTGAAATATAGTCAAAGAAAAAAAATCACTGCTGCCTTGTGTGACCAAAAGACCCTCTGCAGTGGCAGCAGAGCACCGTAACTGATGCCTCACAGCTCCAGTGACCAAGGTTCAATCCTGACATCCAGTGCTCTCTGTATGGACTTTGCCTGTTCGCCTTGAGACAGCGTGGATATTCCCTGGGTCTTTATGTTCACTATCACTTCCCAAAGGAAAGCTTGTCGGTGGATTAATTCCCTATTATAAATGTATAAATGAATTGTTTTAAACGCATTGGTTTTACAGTGCCAGAAGCAAGTTTTAATCATTAGTATGTGAGGGGAATTGTGCCAAACTCATCAGTGCTATTGAAGCACTACATGTACCTTGTTGATTTTGTGGTCATCCTTTCTAACTCCGTTAAATCTGGAACATTGGTCAAGACTTCTAGATGATGGTAATTTAATGAGGTGCCACGACCACTGATAGATACATACAATTCTAACGGCGTTGACGCAATAAATGCCTGATTTTACTTCTACTTGTTACAATATGGAAGAGCATCAATGGCAACTGTGTTGTCTGATTCATCCATTTCTGCTGCTCTTAGTGCAGGACCCTCATTCTAATAGACATTTCTAAAAATAAATGAGAGCCTTTCCTAGATATTCCCACCACTATAAAGCCATAGGACAACTGTTCAGTATGTTTAGCTCATTTCACTACAACACATCAGCATTCTAGGCAGGTAAATAACAGAGTTTTCTCTGATGACTACCTGCGTACTCAATTTCATATCAGTCAACAAGAATGTGAACAATTTGCAACAATGGGATCCATTCTGGACTTTATAAACTCCACCATCAATAGTGTCACCTCCCTCAAACGGGTGACCATATTCCCGAATCAGAAGCCATGGATGAACAGCGAGGTCAGGCTACTGCTGAAAGCACGGGACACCGCTTTCAGGTCAGGCGATGCTCGAGCCTACAGTTCATCCAGGGCTAACCTGAAGAGGGGCATCAAGAAGGCCAAGCACTGCCATAAGCTCAGGATTGAGGAGCACTTCAATAACTCCGACCCCCGACGCATGTGGCAAGGCATCCAGGCCATCACAGACTATAGACCCACCAACACCACCCCCACATCCAGCGACGCCTCCTTCCTTGAGGAGCTTAACCACTTCTATGGCCACTTCGACAGGGACAATCTAGAGACAGCCATCAAGGCTGTGCTTCCTGCTGATCACCAACCCCTCACACTCACCCCCTACGACGTGTACGTGGCACTGAGTAGGACTAATGCACGTAAGGCTGCTGGCCCTGACGGCATCCCCGGGCGCGTCCTCAGGGCCTGTGCAGCGCAGTTGACAGACATCTGGACTGACATCTTCAACCTGTCACTTGCCCAAGCAGTTGTCCCCACGTGCCTTAAAACCACCTCCATCGTGCCGGTGCCAAAACACTCCACTGCGGCAAGCCTCAACGACTTCCGCCCAGTTGCACTTACCCCCATCATCACCACTAAGTGCTTCGAGAGGCTGGTCCTGGCACACCTCAAAGGCCCCCACATTGGATCCCTATCAGTTTGCCTACCGCAAGAATAGGAGTACGGAGGATGCCATCTCAACGGCACTTCACTCCACCCTCTCCCACCTCGACAACAAAGACACTTACATAAGAATGCTGTTCATCGATTACAGCTCAGCATTCAACACCATTATACCCTCTAAACTGATCACCAAACTCGGTAACCTGGGCATCGACCCCTCCCTCTGCAACTGGATACTGGACTTTCTAACCAACAGACCCTAGTCTGTTAGGTTAGACAAGCACACCTCTTCAACCCTCACCCTGAACACCGGCGTCCCACAGGGCTGTGTGCTGAGCCCCCTCCTCCACTCCCTCTTCACCTACGACTGCACACCTGTACATGGTACTAACACCATCATCAAGTATGCAGATGATACAACGGTGATTGGCCTCATCAGCAACAACGATGAGTCAGCCTATAGGGAGGAGGTCCAGCTCCTAGCAGCATGGTGCGCTGACAACAACCTGGCCCATAACTCCAAGAAGACCAAGGAGCTCATTGTAGACTTCAGGAAGTCTAGGGGCGGCACGCACACCCCCATCCACATCAACAGAACGGAGGTGGAACGTGTTTCCAGCTTCAGGTTCCTGGGGGTCAACATCTCCGATGACCTCTCTTGGACCCACAATACCTCAACTCTGGTCAAGAAGGCTCCCCAGCGTCTCTTCTTCCTGAGGAGACTGAAGAAGGTCCATCTGTCTCCTCAGATCCTGGTGAACTTCTACCGCTGCACCATCGAGAGCATCCTTACCAACTGTATCACAGTATGGTATGGCAACTGCTCTGTCTCCGACCGGAAAGCACTGCAGAGGGTGGTGAAAATTGCCCAACGCTTCACCAGTTCCTCGCTCCCCTCCATTGAGTCTGTCCAAAGCAAGCGTTGTCTGCGGAGGGCGCTCAGCATCACCAAGGACTGCTCTCACCCCAACCATGGACTGTTTACCCTCCTACCATCCGGGAGGCGCTACAGGTCTCTCCGTTGCCGGACCAGCAGGTCCAGGAACAGCTTCTTCCCTGCGGCTGTCACACTACTCAACAATGTACCTCGGTGAGTGCCAATCACCCCCCCCCCGACACTCCTCCCACAGGAAAAATAAGTCTATGACTGTATGCATGTAAATAGATTTATTTATTGAAATCATATTCTATGTCGCTCTTCCAGGGAGATGCTAACTGCATTTCGTTGTCTCTGTACTGTACACTGACAATGACAATTAAAGTTGAATCGGAATCGGAATCGGAATGAAGTAATTCAATGAAAGGAATGGGAGATTATTGAACAATAGTTGCAACATTAAGTGAAAATAACGGGTTAGGATTTATGGCTGGAGGCGACTTCATAAAGGCTGCAGAAAGAACAGAAGAGAATTAAAGAAGTGGAATCAGAAGCAAAGTTAACTGACAAGACTAGGAAGGCATAAGAAGATTTGAAGAGGTTCTTAATGAGCTGAAGCATGTGAAGTGGTGGGCACTGCTGTATGAAAAACATTGTATAGGTCACTGCTGCAGAGATGACACATGGATAGGTTTCAGCAATGAACATGTATATTCAGCCTATGTTCAAATTATGAAATCAGTTCTGCTTGGGCACCGGAAAGGCATGTGACAGAGAAAACACACTTTGCTAAATAAGGTGGTGGGGAAATAGTCTGGCTGTCATTAACAAAGCATCAGACCTCACTGCTGTGTAGGAAGGGACTGCAGATGCTGGTTTACACCAAAGATAAACACAAAATGCTGGAGTAACTCAGCGGGACAGGCAGCATCTCTAGAGAGAAGGAATGGATGATGGTTCAGGTCAAGACAGGTCTGAAGAAGGGTCTCGACCCGAAACATCTCTCCTGAGATGCTGCCTACGCTGCTGAGTTACTCCAGCATTTTGTGTCTATCACTTCACTGCTTCCGGTTCTTATGGACCCTGTCCTGATAGTTTGCTAAGTGCTGATCAGGTTATGGTTTTACAGTTCCAAAGACAAAGCTGGCATGAAACACATAACGGAAAGATAATACATTTGATGGACTCCAGCAACTACCAATCCAATTACTAAATTACAATCAACACAAAGGACCTCTCATGTGCAACAATGTTCAAATGGTTGTGGGCAACTGAGCATAAATACACCAGTCCTCAAAAATTGTTATTTTCTGCAAACATTTCCAGCTTTTTGGCTTCACTTCAATGCATGAATCAAAAGGTTTGCATCAACGGGTAATGTTTTAAACAGGTGAAATTCAATGTGTTTGCAAAAAAGCCACATCAAAGCCAATAGGACCCCTTCACTAAAAACAAACCTGGTTTCATAAGAAGAACATGTGCACAGGAGACACTAGGCAAATGTCTGGGTTCGATCTAGTTAATAATTAAACCATTCATTTTATGTTCTGCACTTCAATATTTTAGAGCACTCAGGTGCCACATCAATTTTCATGCTGTAATGCATTATATAAACATCCAAAAAAGCATTAAAAATGTCACTCTTCATACATGAAGCTTCTGAAGTAGTGCAATTATTTTGAATAGCCTTAGATGAGCAGGTGAGGCCAATAAGAACACAAAACCATTGCCATACCTGCAGCTAGTCACACCTAGAACCGTACTAATAATCAATGGTTTGTATAAGGAGCAGGGAAGAATAAATAAAAAATATTTCACTCAATTCCTAAAGACCATTAACTTTTTATATTATAATAAACACACTTGACTCTTCATTCATTACATTATGTATGCAACTTTTTCTTGTTCTGAGTTGTGCTACTTTAAATACAAATAACACCAGCACTGGATAGAGTGGATGTGGAGAGTATGTTTCCACTAGTGGGAGAATCTAGGACCAGAGGTCATAGTCTCAAAATAAAAGGCCATTCCTTAAGTAAGCAGATGA